>NW_028301600.1:34242424-34545454 GCF_987345545.1 Pholcus phalangioides | reverse complement strand
AGAAATAAAAATCTCGATCCTCTAGAATTCAAAATTTCTTTCTGCGTTCTTGCGTAAGTGCATTTAAGCAATTACGAGGGATGTATTTTAAAGTAAAGAATGTTTTACGATAAAAAAAAATTAACTACTTAACATTTCAGATTTTACATATATTCAATTATTTTTCAAGTTTCCATTTTTAATGGAACATATATCGTAGCATGAGAAAAGTGTTTATAGACCAATGTGATAGCATTAAATGCCACCTAATAAAATGACCATATATAATATTCCTGAACTTTTTTTTGCCATTTATTCCTCGGTTTTGAAACGCTTCTTCAGGTGTTTCGCTTGGCGACTGCATGCCACGAGCGACACCAATAAACAATACAGCATATTGCCGGGCTTTGAGAAAATTTTGCTACACGATTTAAAATAATCGTGGCGTGTTGCCTGCCCGAGTTCTACTGCTTCGCGACAATGCAAAGCTCCATTCTGCTGCTTGAACGCAATCTCTGATAGTTTGAGTGGCGGGATTTTGATCATTCTTCATAAACAGCATACAGCGCGAGCATACTTCTAAAAAACTTTATCTTCGGCAAGCGTTTCCGAATTGAGGAACAATTGGAAACGGAAGTTCAGAAATGGTCCTATCAGACGGCGTACTGCGCGCATCGGTCTACAAAAACTTTTCTCACGCTATGAGGAATGTTTAATAACAACTGAAAATATGAAGGAAAATCAGCTGTGTGTGTGTGTGTGTGTGTGTGTGTGAGAGAGAGAGAGGGTGTAGTTAAAGATGTAACCTTTCACCTTTCATTATTTTCCCTGATCCACATTAGAAATGGCTTAGGCCTACTAGAAATAAGTACACTCCCTGTAAAACTAAAATGCTTTTCTTCATGAAGTTTTAGCTGGGGCGAAAAAATGTTCCGTTACGAAATGAACTTTACAAAATCTTTGGGATCGTAATTTCTGAAATTAGAGGTTTTTTATGAAGCAAGATAACTCTTCAAAGCTGAATTGCAAAAAGCATCCGCTTTGTCGAGATATCTCGTCAATGCTGGTGAGCCAAGTTTCTCATTGAACGTTGAACATTGAAGGACCGGACACAGCTCGCTTCCCATCTCAAGGAGATATCGAAGCGTTCCCGAAAGATGGGTGCATCCGAAATTTTATTAAAAGAGTACCTACATATATATGTTTTTATACATCTATATAAATGTGTATAAAACAGAATAACAAGTCTGACTACAAGCGCATAAATCAACAAAATATCATGAATCGTGGTCTAAGAATCGAATTCTAAATTGATATAGTAGAGTTAAAAGTTTTTCATTGCAAAAAGTTTCGGGAACTTATTGCAAGCGGTTTAGAGGTTTGTATGATTGAAGTTATTTGTCATTAAAAAGAATTACTGCATGTCTTTTGTATGTTTATGTGTAAACTGTTCAGAATCGAAGTACAGTATTTCAATAGAAATCAAAACTGTTTATTGCAGTGGACTTAATATGATGCGTGTTAGATATCAAAAGTTTTTCATTCCTTAGAAATATCCCTTTATACAGTATATAGTGAAACCTGTATAAGACGGAAGGTCAAGAGACTGAAACTATTTTCCGTTCTAGACAGGTTTCCGTTTTATAGAGGTGCGCATGCAAATATATGATTGATTTCTATCTTTTACGAAACTTAAGTTTTGAGAACATCAGCCTAACTTCTATGAACCAACGCGTGTTAAACAAACATGCATTTTATTATTTTGAATATTTTCATGTTTGCTGTTACAAATAACTATACATTTGAAATTTCATATTTAATGCGCTAGTAATTAAACTTCAATATAAAACGTTCTTCTGAATAGCAATAGAATGAATACTTACTTTTGCCAAAAATGAAATTTTTCTAGTACAGTGAAACCTCGATATAACGATATTCTGCGGACCAAGAAAAAATATCGGTGTAGAGGGATTATCGCTGTATCGAGTGGCAAAATTGTCCTTACGTGTGATCAAATTTATGCTGTTGCTGTTAGCTTTTCTACATCGAAATTTTTAATACCATCAGAAAATGCACTTTTATGTATTTATTCGCCACAAAATATTGTAATTGATTAAATTATTATAAAAATTTACTAAGATGCATTTGCTAAGAAACCATTGCCCCTGTAAAGAAGTTTACCGCATTGCATTTTATTGTCTTACACAGAAAGTAGCAACAACTTCCTTTAGCTTTGGTGATTTTTTTAGAGCAAGATGTGTTGGTGCTATCAGATGCCTTCAGAAAGAAAACAAGTGACGAGAGGAAGTTAAAATTAAATTCAAAACGATTTTGGCAAAAATATAAAAATATCGTTTTTTATAGTGGTTTCAGAAATCTCCTAAAAATATCGTTATAGAGGGATTTTCCGTTGTAAAGTCTCATTCTCGTCTTCGCCGTAGTTGGGAACGGACGTGCTCTTATCGCGCTCCGCTCACCGACCAATAGCAAAAGTTTTATCCGAAACCTTTGCCGAGGGATTACCGAAGGGTTATCCGCCACGTCAATGTGCCATTTTGTGTCTTTCTTTGTGTTTTTCTTCGTTCTCGTGAGTTTTACTTAGCGTGTTGTTTATTTTTGGGTCATATTCTGCGGTGTTCTCTTTTTTTCCTAGCACACGTGGATTCCGAGATAAGTGGTTTTTTTTAAATATATTTCTCTCTATTTTTTTAATTTTCGATCGACTTAAATTTTCTTTCTCGTTCGCATTTCATTTTCATTGTATTTGTCACGTTAGTGTTAGCAAACAGTGTATACTTTTTCCCCGGGTACTCTCAATAACATTGTTTTTTCTTCCACTTGGAGCTATTGTTGTAGTGTTAGTGATTTGAGATAGTTAGCTAATTCTAATAAATATAAATTGTACTTTGTAGCTTAATTTACTTTTTTTAGAGTGTGTTGTATTCTTTATATACATATTTATTTTATTCTTCGTGATTTAGTGTTGAGCATCTGAGTAATTTTTTCGTACAATCTCTTAAGCATATTTCGCATATTTGCATTAGTTTAATTTCCTGTTAACGTTTTTCATTTTCCTATTTTTTATTATTATTATTATCTAGCTTTAGCAATAGTGTTAGTATGCCTCGACCTCGACTAGTGTTGTGTAGAGCTTGCGACGGGACGTTTCCCTGGTCTAGGGGTATAGTAGCTGATAGTTTCAATTGTAAAGGGTGCTTGGATAGGAAAAGGCTGGAACTCGAGGTCAAAGCTTTACGGGAAAAGGTTAGGGTGCTAGAGGGCCCGGTAATAACGGAGCCTCTGGTCGTCGAGCCACCTGTTGATGAAGAAGCAATCTCCATGAATAACGACAGTTTAAAGGGCGAATGAGTGGTCGTGGATGAGGTAGAGGGGGATAGTGATAGCGGTTTAATCATCGGCGATTCTATGGTTATGGAACTTGGGAACCGAGTGTGTAGGGATTTTCGGGGTTTCAAGCGCTGTTGTCTTTCTGGGGGGAAGATTGGCAACGTTCGAGACGTTTTCCATCGCCGAAAGTTGCCCTTGCGGGTGATTCTGTGGGTGGGAACGAATCAGATAGGAGCGAATATTAGTTAGTCCCTGTCAGAGTACCGGGATTTACTATTATCCGCTAGGGAGGGGGGGGGGGTTCAGATGTGGCAGTGATTCCAGTGCTGCCAAGGGGTAGTAGGGGGTATAGGAGTAGGATCCACCAATTCAATATAGGTTTGAAGGACATTTGCTCCTCACTTGGGGTCACGTTCTTGGAGCTTCCCGCATTTACCGATAGGTGGCTTCGTTCGGATGGGATCCATCTAAATAAGAGGGGGGTCTGGGAGGTTTACGATAGTCTTAGGTCAGGTTTTTTACTCCCAGACCACGTAATCGGGTATGCGGGTTAGTTAATGATAATCACAACAGTACTGACGGGGATTTACCCACCTCTGACTTGGATTGCTTCTCGATTGACACTAAATCACCGGGCAAATTAAAATGTGTGTTAATAAATGCCAGGAGCTTGGGTAATAAGAAAGATTTTTTAGAAACTATGATAGTTGTGGAGGGCCTGGATCTTATAGCTATTACAGAATCTTGGGCAAACGATGGGGATGAATCTTTCTTACACATCTCGGGATACGATACTTTTTTGAGAAATAGATCTGATAGGAAAGGGGGTGGATTGTTGATATACGTGCAATCCTGTTTGAAGGCTAGAGAGTGAAACGTGCGGAGAAGTGATATTGAAACTATATGGGTTGAGCTTGAGAACAAAAGACGTCATAAACTTATTGCTGGGGTTTGTTACAATCCACCGAATAGGGATCAAAACCACATCGCCAAATTGCATGATGAAATTTCCTACATGTGTAAGCGTAAGAGGGTTCTCATACTAGGGGATTTCAATTATCCAGGTATTGATTGGGAGAACCTTTCATCTAGAGATCAGTATGAAAGTGACTTTCTTCAGTTAGTGCTCGAAAATTTTTTGTATCAGCATGTATCAGAAGCCACTAGGGGTACTGCTATTTTGGATTTAGT
Organism: Pholcus phalangioides; assembly: GCF_987345545.1. NCBI lineage: Eukaryota > Metazoa > Arthropoda > Arachnida > Araneae > Pholcidae > Pholcus > Pholcus phalangioides. The sequence continues at coordinate 34,540,936 of NW_028301600.1, read as the reverse complement.
TCTTACTACACTGCTCAAAACAAGTAGGGGAGCAAGCAAAAAAGTGAAGAAAACCGTGCGAGACAGCCACGTATTGGCATACAATGGATAGTACACGCGTATCAATGGGCAATACAGAAAAAAGACGTAAAAAAAATTTGTAATTAAGCTTTAATTCTTTGAAAATATGGAAAAAACATGAAAAGATGATTTAGGGCAACAATTTGGTTACATGTAAACGATAAAAAAAAGTACTGTTTAGACATGATGCATGAGTTTTAATAAGGCGTGCGGTCTCCTCGAACAGCTAAGACTGCTGCACACCTGTTTGCCATGGATGCGATGAGGTTATCGATCAGACTTTGGGGAATACTGTTCCACTCCTCAAGAAGTGCAATCTGCAAGTCTCGGACAGTAACAGGCGGCCTTGGTCGCGCAGCAATGCGTCGTCCGAGCATGTCCCAAACATGCTCGATTGGATTCAGGTCAGGAGAGCACGCTGGCCATTCCATACGCTGTATTGTTTCAGCTTCAAGCATGTTCTCCACCAGACGAGCTCTATGCGGTCGGGCATTATCATCCTGGAAAACAAAGGAATCTCCAATGGTTCCAGCGTAAGGGATGACATGAGGTCGCAGTATCTTGTCTGCATACCTTCGGGCCGTCAAAGTGCCATTCCGAATGATATGCAGGTCCGTACGTTCGCCTATGCTGATTCCACCCCATACCATCCAACCAGCTCGTCTGTATTGTGACCTTTCACGAACGAATGCGGGGTTATTTCGAGTGCCCCTGTCCCCCCATACCAGAACACGTCGGGTGTCACACTCCAGACTGAATCGGGACTCGTCTGTAAACAGCACTTGGCTCCAATCTCGATGTTCAGCAGCCCATCTTCTTCGGGCCGCACGGTGGCGTGGGGTCAACGGAATGCAGACCATTGGCCTACGTGCATAGAGCCCTCTTTCATGAAGCCGATTACGTACTGTTTGGCTGGACACTCTTCGTCCTGTTGCCAAGAGCAACCGTCTTTGCAGCTGCGTAGCATTCTGTGTTCTGTTTCGACGGGCTGTTAACCGTACATACCGGTCATCAGTTGCTGTAGTGGCGCGTGGCCGACCTTGCCCTGGTCGAAGTCTAACATTTCCTGTTTCTTGGAATCGATTCCACAGCCTTGCAACAACACTTCTGGCGACTCCAACAGCGTCCGCGACACTACGTTGTGTTTGCCCGGATTCCAGGAAGTTTTCAAAGACCGGTTGGAATCAGTAGGGGTGGTAAGTCAATGGGTAGAGTTTAGCACGAAGCTGTCCTGTGTTTTGCACGACGTCATACCCTTTGTTCGAAAAAAGCGTGTTTGTACATCGCACCCTCTATGGTTCACGAATAGCGTGCGGAACCTTTATCTTGAAAAGAAAAGAGCATTCAGAGAGTATAAAAGTGGACGGGGTGACCTATCATTGTTTACTGATAAAAGAAGACTGTTGAAGAAAGTGATAAGGGATAGTAAAAAGGAACTTGAATCTAGGTTGGCAAGTATAAGACGTGGAGGTCCTAAATCTTCTAAGAAATGTATGTGCAAGCAAAGCACCAGGACCAGATGACATCTATCCCAGGGTCCTCAGGGAATGTGCTAATGAATTGTTGGGTCCAGTCGCACAGATGTACAGGAGTCGTGTTGCTGAGGGTATCGTCCCAAGGGATTGGAAACTTGCTAATGTTGTTCCGATATTTAAGAAGGGTAGTAGAGAAGCTGTGTCCAATTATCGTCCAGTGAGTTTGACGAGCTCCCTCTCGAAAATTTTGGAAATTATCATCAAAAGGCAGTTTGTGAAGTGGATAGACGAGAATAATGTATTGTCAGATAATCAGCATGGATTCAAGAAGGGGAAGTCATGTGTAACTAATCTCCTTTGCTTCTATGATCACGTGACTAAGGCTTTGGGTAAGAGCAAAAATGTCGACGTTGTTTACCTTGATTTCCAGAAGGCATTCGATCGGGCCAAACATGGTAAACTCTTGAAGTGTTTACACGAGATTGGAATTGAGGGCAACTTGCTGAATTGGATAGAATCGTGGTTAAGAGATAGGTCACAACGAGTTATGGTGAACGGGGGATTCTCTGGTTGGACAGACGTCACAAGTGGAGTTCCTCAAGGAAGTGTCCTTAGCCCCATACGCTCCAGTCGCTCCAGACCAGTCTAAACAGGATTGCAGCATGGGCAAATGAATGGAGCATGACGTTTAGCGTTGATAAGTGCATGGTCGCTCATTTTGGTTCGAACAACCCACGGTTCTCTTACGAGTTGAATGGTGTCACTATCCCGGATGCAACTAGGGTCACCGATTTGGGGAATTCTCATTGACGAGCGACTTAGGTTTTCTGAACATTGTTCAGCGGTGGTCAAAGAAGCGAATAGAATGCTTGGTCTTATTTTTAAAAAAGTCTCTTCGCGTTCTCCTAAAGTCATTCTTCCGCTTTTTCGAGGCTTAGTTCGTCCTGGACTGGAGTATGCTGTAAGGTTTTGGAGACCATGCCTACAGAGGGACTTAGACTTGGTTGAAGGGGTGCAGAGAAGAGCTACGCGTGTCCTTATTGGCACACAGGGCTTGAGTTATGAAGAGAGACTTCATTTTTTTAATATGTTCACATTGGATGAACGCAGGTGTCGAGGAGATATGAAGTATTCAAAATTTTCAATGGGATGGATAGGATGGACAATGAACTTTAGTACACCGCCAATCGACTGCTTTTACAAGGGGACACCAGTATTGATTGGTGAGGGACAATGCAAGGTTATGGTGTCGCAGAGAATTTTTCTCTAATAGGGTTGTTAATAAATGGAATAGCTTACCCCTGGAGGTAGTAAATTGTAACACAATTGACACGTTCAAAAAGAAATACGATAAACATGTTGGGGTAAATCGAGAAGCTATCCATTCTTAGAATCAGACAACCATAACTATTCTTTATGGGAATTGTATAATATTTTGTCATGTGTATATATTTCTTTATAATTTTTGTTAATTGCATTTTTAATTGTGTTGCTGTATTTTTGAAATATATGCCATCCATATTTTTATGGGCATCTTTTTCTCAGCCACCTCGTTGGGCATTTTGCCTGTTGTGGCGTTGTATTTCTATTTGTATTTGTATAAAGGATATCCTTATATCGAGTATCGTTGTAGCGAGGTTTCACTGTATTTAAAATAAAACTTGAGAAATTTCATACCTTTTAAAAAAAACAGTGACAATGAGATCAACAAACACAATATCGTTTATGAAAGAAAGATTCTACATATCTGTAACACTTAAAAAATTTTGCTTTTTTTCGTTCCGATCCCCCAATAGGTTAAAAACAAAATCACCACAAAATTTGTTAATCGCGACAGTACCCAATTGTCTGGAGAAAATATGTTGTAAAAATTTTGTATGTTTTTTTTTCTTTTTTGACACGGAATAAAGTATTCCAGACTGCCGCGAAGCTGAGCTGGAAGAGATCTCGGCAACGGGATAAGTCCAGTGGCAAAGTTCTGGCGTTCATTCATTCATCCAGTCTTCCTCACGTATTACTCTCCCGAAATTATCTAACTTTTTCCAAGAAATAGTAGTGTGTTCTAACAAAAGTCACCATTTCCATCATAAATTAAATGCTAAAGCTTCTTCTCAAGCCCGACCCCCCCCCCTCCCAGAACCAGTTCAGATAGATAATAAACATTCATCGTTTTTCCAAGAAGGGAAAGAGTTCGCCTAACCAATTAGGAGATCGGAACGACTTAACTTCCCTCCCATCCAAAGGACAGGAACATACACTTGGACAAAAATTCTTTCCGTTTTAGCAGGTTTTTTATCTACAAATAGACTAAATATGCCTTCCGTTTCCGCGTTAGACAGTTTCCGTCTTAAAGAGGTTTCTTGTTGTTGAAAAAGTAGTAATTATTCACACGGCTAAATATTTGTTCCGTTTAAGACAAGTGTCCGTCTTAGAGAGTTTTCACTGTAGTATATGAATGCGAAATTCAGAAACTCGCGGGGTATCATTGACAAAAGGACTTCTTCAAGTTGGAATGAAAAGGTATAGCGCTGATATATATAGTGCTGCCAACAGTGGCCAAGTATTCTATAACAAAGACGTCAAGTTCTCTTGAACAAGAAAAAATTAATTTCTTCCGCTACATTTCATTAAACCTTGGCTTTTTATGAAAAATCATTTTTATCTTATTTTTTTTGTATCTACAAATCTTTCTTGATGATAAGTAACGGAAGTGGTGAGCTATTGTTGGCTGCAGGCCAGACACGAATTCCAGTTTCTCAGGCATCGAAATAGAAATCAAACAATATCTAGCCGTAGACTTCAATTATTTCACCTAATGTGTCAGAAATAACTAGAGTTCGTGTATGTTCGATTATTTTTAGCTTCAAGGGTATGGGAATAAAAATTATATGATGTTCTTCTCCACTCAGCATTTACTTCTTAAATAGTCGGAAAGTAAAAATTCAGACCAGGAAATTGAGCCGGAAGATGAAAGTATCAAACTCAAACTGCCTCGTAGATAATAAAAATGATAAAAAGAAAAAAATAAGAAGAATTTGGACCATTTACAGAAAAATGCTATAAAATCCATACTGTATGTAGCCAGGATGTTACCAATTTTGCTCGAACCGAAAATTAGTTTCGGAAGAGCTGAATTTACGCAGATACTCATGGGAATACCGTTCAACTTAGAGGAACAAAAATTGCTGAGTGGTATTTCTTTAAGAAGCTTTACTTATATATAAGCAAAGGAAACAACCTCTAAAAGAGGCTGTAGGTCCACGACGATAGGGCTGTCAAACTTGATTTAATATAGAAGACTGCGTGAAGTACGAGAAAAAACCATTTAAAAAAAATACAGCATTATACGGCAACAAAAGTATTTGAACATTCCCCTAAATTGAAGGAGGCATGCTGCGAGGGTTGAATGTGGTGACGTGGAATGCTATTGAAAAAATTCCGCCGATGTCATGAATCTTTTTTGTTGGTCTATCGAATTCGCAATGCTCCCTGCATTCTGAGAGATACCAAGTCAGCGGAACTCTCCAAACCGAGTGTTTGTAAAGTAATGCACGATCAAAGTGATGAAAATTGGAAATTTGTATACGTCGTTAGTACTCTTACTTGTCGTGTCAATGAAAATATTGAATGTGACAACTTTAAACTTGAAAACCAAACTAGGGTTTATTCTATAATCTCAGAAATGCTTTAGGAGACAAAAGAAAAAAAGAAAACACAATCAACAAAAGTGTCAAATTTTCGGGAAATTATTGCAAGTGGTTTAGAGATTTGTATAATATTGAAGTTATTTTTCATTAAAAAGAATTACTGCATGTCTTATGTATGTTTACATGTAAACTGTTCAGAATCGAAGTACAGTATTTCAATAGAAATCTAAACTGTCTATTGCAGTAGACTTGATATGATGCGTGTAAGAGAGATATCAGTGTATTATATTCAGAACCAATGCGATCATCATTATCACTATTATTGCATCTTTTGCAAGGTATGAAAATGTTTGGAATCCTGTACTGTAATGTCTGTTAACTTAAGAAATCTAAATTTCAGAAATTCATTTTAAAGACCAAAAATTTTACTTAAAATAATCTATTTCCCGTCACATATCCACAAGTGATATCAGTTTGTGATAATTGACCATTTCATATCGCAACAAAGAGCATTTCTTGATCTACACACCACTGACTAAAATATATATATATATATATACAGTACGAACAAAGGGATATAGAATTGGTCGAAGGGATGTAGAGAAGTGCTACGCGTGCTCTTGTTGGTACACGGGGCTTGAGCTATAAAGAGAGACTTGATTTTTTGAATATTTTTACATTGGAAGGGCGAAGGTGTTGGAGGGATATGATTGAAGTGTTTAAAATTTTCAGCAGGATGGATAGAATGGAACACGAGTTATTTATACACCGTCAATCGACTGCTTCTACAAGGGGACACCGGTATCGATTGGTAAAGAACAATTGTAAGTTGTGGCGTTGAAAAGATTTTTTTCTAATAGTGTTGTGAATAAATGGAATAGCTTACCCTCGTGGGTCGTTAATTCTAAGAAAATTGGCACGTTTAAAAGGAAATATGATAAACATATTGGGATAAATAGAGAAGCTATCCACACTGAGAACAGCCATATTTTTTTATGAGCAGCGTGTTTGTATATTTGATCATTATTGTAGTTTTTCGAAATAATTGATCTTTCATTGGGTTGCTTTTTCGAAATATATCTGACACTCATATTTTTATGGGCATCTCTTTTCGGCTACCTCGTTGGGCACTTCGCTTGTAGCGGCGTTTGTATTAGTATTTGTGTAAACGGTGCAAAGTAGCCTTGTGTTACGTCACAATTGAAAAAGACTTTTCACTGGTACCATAACACGAGATTACTTTTGGAAACCCAAAACTAGAATTTTCGTTTACTCATAGAGGATAGGGAAAACAGATAAATAAATTTAATTATTTTTGTTACGACCGAAACCCCCTATTCAGGTACCCTCCTTCATCTTTTTTATGCTATGAACACTCCCTCAGTACATATTTTTATTATTTTCAATTGAAAAAAAGGGGGAAAATACGATTACCGAAGGAAATATAAAAAAAATTCTTCTTTCTCCTAAGCCCCCCCCCCCTTATGGTTGCCAAAAAAAATTGAATTTCAAATGCGATTCTTCTAAATAGATTTCAAACGAATTAACTCGCCCTTGTCAGAAAATCGATTTAATTTTTAAAAAGATGATTGCTAGGCGGCGACCCCACAAAAATCTTCAAATGTTGCGGAGTTTTTAGCCTACATTAATATTAGTTAAATATTTATCCAGACATCCTTTTACAGTCGTTTTAACGTGTCTTATTTTCTCGAAAGAAAAGACACGAGTTTATAACAGAGAGCTTTTGTCTTGTTATATTAAGGGCTGTCCAAAAGAGACATGCGAGTCTCTCCTTCAGGGATAAACACAAACACCACAACGGTGCACGCGTTGGTCAAATTCACCATTTATTATGACAGACTTTAAATAAGTGCCGTACCGTGCCGTGCTGTGCAACACCCTATTTAACCGGTTGAAAGCACGGGAAACGTTCGTCAGGAAACTAATGAGGCCGCAAGAAAGCGCGATGCGAGAAAGAGAGAAGAGAAAATAAAAAACGAGTCTCTCTCTCTCTCTCTCTCATTCCGGCTTTTAGAAAACATGTTAATGAAGGACTTGATGGGAAAACTCGATGTTAAATTTGGAAAAGAGCCAAATGTAAATCACTTCACGCTGTAACACCCATCTCTGTTTTTTTAGTACAAAATGTGGCCTCCTTTAAAACCGCAATAACTCGACGCAATCTATCGTCAGTGTTTTCTTTTTTTCCACGGGACAGGAAAAAAAGGCACGTCGAGCAGTTTATAGGAACAACGGTGTTGGAATTTTACAAATTAAAATATTTTTCGAAATAATCCAACTCATTTACCCCAAGTATCCAAGTATATTTAGCTTATGTTACAAGACAGTGACATTACGAAAATCTAATTTACTTGTTGATGTTAGTCTGGATAAGAAAAATATTAAGATCCAGTAAAGAATTTATTCGCACGTGACTCAATATGCAAAATTTTGGTGAAGTGAATACGAAATGTGAAAAAAAAATTGAGATGGATATCTATAAAAATTCCAATTTGTTTCAATTAAACTGAAATATTTTTGCAGAAAAAGTTTGAATGATTTCACTGATTATTTTTCAGACAAAAAAAATATGAGAATTTCGATTGAAATTCTATAACATTCGTCCATAATCAAAACCAATTAATAGAGGTTACTTGTTAATCATTGGCTTAAAAATAAAAACATTGAAACCTCACTACAACGATGCTCGATATAACGATAAATCCCTCGACAACTATATTTTTTTCATATCTTGTTTAAAATTACCTTGTCTAAGGTCAAACTTCTCTCGATACAACGATATCATTTACTACCTGTATGATAAATCGCCATTTAACGATATTTTTCGAAGAGATTTCGAAACTTCTACAATTATGTTTTTTTATATTTCTCACTCAAATCACCTTCAATATATTTTTAAATTCCTCGCTAGTTTTTGTTTTTTCAAAGGTGGTTGATAACATGGTATTTTACACTATCTACCTTTCGAAAGTGTTAATGAAGTTGCCGTGAAGCTGCTTTCTGTGTAGTGCACAACAGTAATGTAAAGGTAAACCACTATACAGTGTAAAACAACCGACTGAATTTTATTAATCAGCTAATCAACCTTTTTTTTTTTGTGGTGAATAAAGTGCTTAAAAATGCATTTTATAGTGGTACTAACACCAATTCCAGAAATGCCAACAAGGACAGAAATTTGGCGGTGACTGATAATGATTATATTCGCAATTTTATATATTTTATATTCAATTTTATATTGTATCCTCTTGTATAGGTATCGGCCAGACAATACTGAATAAATAAATAAATATTTATTTTTATAATACTCATTTTATTCTCAACTTTATTCGTCGTTTAAACCATTTTTAATTTTTTAGTCTATCGGGACATACTATATATTCTTATTCGATTACTATGTGCAATTTTTAGATTTTTGTTCTTATTTGTGTTTTTTGTTCACTTTGTTCATTTTGCTTTTTATTATCTCAAACTATAACAGGATTTTCTTTTGTTCGAATGATGAATAAATAAATAATGCTACCTCTCGGTATATAACGATAACCCCTCTACAAAGAGTTTTTTTTCTTTGGTCGATGGAGTATCGCTATATGAAGGTTTCACTGTGCAACAAAAATTAAAACTGAACAACATTTTGAGAATAAAAAATTAAATTTCAACGAGAAAGCTAATATTTTAGTTTAAGCAAAGGTGCACAGTAAATTCTGACAAATATAAAGAAAATTCACAATGTTCGTAAGCACAGGGTACAAAATATATGAAACCAACTTATGAAATACAGCAAAACAGGTAGAAAAAACGAGTATATACCTGAGATAAGTTCTTAATACGGCGATGAAGGTTACACAAGACTGGAAACTATGAAACATACTTTGGTGAATGGAATGCAATCTATGACCGCCTGCCGCAAAGAATTCCATTCTTCATTGTAACCCAGCACCAGCTTTTGCAGAACTGTGGATGCTGGACGACAATCGACTGCGACGTTACATCTTTCATGTAGCATGAATCATGATAATTTTGTGCTATTTTGTGTAGTGAATTTTTGCAGCATCGAATGTATTCAGAACTTTAATTTTAGACATCAAACTACTAATCCGAAATTTAATTCAGTTTATTATAGGTTATAAGAGATTGCTTTATATTCATTAAGCTATTTTGAAGAAAGGTGAATTTAATTATTTAATTTTCAAAGAAAGAATTAAAATGAGGAACTGCTGAAGAGTGTCACACTTTGTTTCTCCCTTTCACTTATATTTTTTATCATAAGAAATATTTCTTGACCTTGGGTACTAACTCTTGACCTGGATGAGATCCAACTTCTTTTGTGACCTCTTTAACACTAAAATCTTGCTAGCAATGCAAAGGGATTCATATATCTTGCATTTGAAATAAAAAAAAAAGATTCCGATTCACTTATTTGTTACCAAAAACACCATTTTTCGGAATTGAAAGAGTGTTTCCATGCCGTGTTGTCACGAGGTCAACGCAGAATCCCCATGTACAAATATTTATTATTATTATAGCAAAATTAGTTATGTTTCTCTAATTTTGTTTTCCCAAAGACATGATTATGTCGTAAATAAAAACGAAAATTCACCGTTTTCCGATAAAATGAAATAAAATTTCATTCCGTAAGTATTTTCGGAAAGTATTTTCAGTTCAGTGGTCTTTAATTAGATTGTAATTGAATAGATCATATTGAATGGATTCTCATAATTGAATGGATCTTTTGAAATCGGTACGCACATGTTTCTACGATTGAAACACTTCTGGAAATCATTATAAGTTGATTAAGCAATCGCTTAGATTTACAGAACAAAATTTTGATTGGAAAATTCCATCTTTTTCTATCGCTTATAGTTTCAATAAAAATACAAACACAAAGACCACAACAAGCAAAGCAAATTGCCGAACGAGGTGGCTGAAAAAAGATGCCCATAAAAAATATTGATGTCAAATATAACCCAATATAAGAGCATATATCACGCAAAAAAAACTTATAATTTATAATATACAGGATGCATAGATAACAGAGTGTATGGCATTTTACTGGCGAACCGTTGATCCTAGAGACATATTTCGAATTAGAGAAAGTATCCAAATAACGTGTAGTACTCAGATATGTCATTTGTGTTTCAAAGGGTGGTTTAGTTATTAAAATAAAAAAATTAACTTTTTGTACCGTCCCCTTGTCTCCAAAAACCCCATTTAAAAATTGTTACGCTGTCTCTCCAGGTGCCAACAAGAAAAACTGCACGTTTCAAAATGCAAGATTCATTGAGATATTTGAATTCAAAAAACTGAATAAAGTTGGTAAAAAAAAAACCATCGTTAAATACTGTAAAAAAACGTTTTAGTCGCACATTTAATGATGTTTTTTCACAAATTTCCTTCATTTTTCGAATTCGAATATCTCAGTGCTTTTTTCCACTTGGAAACGCGGAATTTTTTTGTTGGCCTCAAGACAGAAAAGGCATTAACTTCTTAATTGAGTTTGTTAGCATAAGGGGATGGTATAAAAAGTTAATTTTTTATTTTAATACTATATAACTACACAACCGCTTGCAACATTAATGACATATCTGCGTGCTACACGTTATTTAGATACTTTTTCTAATTGGAAGTATGCCTCTAGGATCAACAGTCCGCCAGTAAAATGTCATACGCCCTGTTACATATGCACCCTGTATAATGCGCTACCCATAGAAAAGATTATGGTTGTCTTACCATATGTATGGAAAGTTTCTCGATTTACTCCAATATGATTATCGTACTTCTTTTTAAACGTGTCAATTGTGTTAGACTCACGACCTCCGGAGGTAAACTATTCTATTGACTGACAACCCCTATTCTATTATTATAACCCTATTATCCATTTCTTCACAACGAAGACCTCACGTGGAGTGGGGCAAGCTTTGTTTATTTCTGCGTTATTTATACAGTCAAATACAAACACAAAGGCCACAACAGGCAAGCTGCCCAAAGAGGTGGCTGAAAAAAGATGCGCATATGGATGTCGAGTATAACTTAAATACAACAATTCAATATAAAAGCATATATCTCGAAAACTATTAATAATATATAATACTCAGCGAAGGATGATGTCACTCTCCGCGATCCATACGAACGTTATTAACAACTGGCTGATGCGAAAATATATTTTGGAGAAAGAGAAAATTCAACTGCCTTTGCGGGGAAAGAACGTGGGTTCGATTCCCCGCAAAAGCAATTGAATTTTCTCTCTTTCCAACATATATATTCCCATCAGCCTGTCACTAACTTTTACATAGCTGTCATTAACGTTCGTATAATGCACTGCCCATAAAAAATATTATGGCTGTCTCTTACCTAAGCATGGATAGATTCTCGATTTATCCCAATATGTTTATCGAACTTTAACGTATCAATTGTGTTAGAATTCACGTTCCTCGGAGGTGAAGAATTTCATTTATTGACAATAATATTAAAGAAAAAAATTCCCTGCGACAACACAACCTGGAGTTGTCCTTTACTAAACGATACTGGTGTCCCCTTGTCGAAGCAGCCGATTGACGGTATTTTCATAACTCATGGTCCATCCTATTCAGCCCGTTGAAAATTTTAAACACTTCCATCGTATTTCCCCCCCCCCCCCACACACACACACCTACGTTTCACCAATGTAAACATATTCAAAAAGTCCAGTCTCTCTTCATAGCTCAAGCCATGTTTGCCAACAAGAGCCAGCATAGCTCTTCTTTGTCCCCCCCCCAACCAAGTCTATGTCTCTCTGTAGGTATGGCCAACAAAACGTTACGGTACACTCCAGTCCAGGACGAACTAAGTCACGGAAAAGCGGAAAAATCACTTCAAGAGAATGCGAAGAGACCTTTTTAAGAATGAAATCGAGCAGCACTTTTTTGACCATTGCTGAGCAATTTTCAGTAAACCTAAGCCGCTCATCAATGATCATTCCCAAATCGGTGACCCTAGTTGCATTCGAGATAGTAATACTCAAATATACTTGTTCTCATAAGTTAGGTAACAAAGCTGAATATTCGTATGGAAACAAACATTTTTAATGTTTTCATTGAAACTTATGCAGTTTATAATCATAAACTTAGGATGAATCATAAACTATGCTCTTGTGAAATTAACGAAGAAAACTAAGTGATCATGCCAATATTGAGCGTCATAAAGTTGAATGGAGAAGGTCGATTAACGATTAATAGAGGTCTGTGGACAAGGGGTCCATTCGAGTGAAAGACATGTTTTTGACCTTGGTGTTTGACTTGAACTTTTTTTTTTAGGCTGAGCATTCAAAAGTGAAATTTTTGTAACCAACCCAAGTGGGATCCAGGTCAGTGAGACTATGATTAGGTTAGGTTATCTATCCTCTAAGGATGGCGCCCATTGTTTGTATCGAAAAGCGTAAGGAATTTCGTGGTTTTAACTTTTACTTGGCTTTTTCGTTGGTTTTCTTCTGTGATTATATCGGGCAAAGGATTATTTGCTTTTCCATGTTTACCAAAGTTTACCGAAGCTTCGCAGACACCACAAACAGCAGTTACACGTTGCAAAAGTGTGTTTCCCTACATGTTGTATGGGATTAAAACGATGATAGATAGATCTCGATGGTCATGCCATACTAATTACTGTCCCAGATTGCACGTACTGCTTGATAATGCGAGTGCTACGATATCTTCCGTTTATCTGCATAAGCATGGAACCGGGGCTCATGGCCTAATTTTTTGTGGCTCATGAGTCCCCATATATACATGAACATATGGTCGAGGAGATATCATTTTGATATGAACTAGTGTCACTGAACTGCTAGTAAAAATCAAAGGACTCCATTGGGGGATTGAGCACCGAATAACAGAATTCATTGAAATTGAATACGCCATTGTCATCCCTAAATTATGGCAACAACACAACAATGTGTCATTGTAACGAACCACATCTTCATTGACAGTATCCACTTTCACCTCACAAATGTGAATGCATATCTGAAGGCCTACGGAACCAAATTATTTTTTCGTACATACACATTCTGGTTGCTTATAGATTGCTTTATTTAATTCTGCCACACCATCAGGTACACATTTTCGTTCATTTTAACAAATCCACAAGAACCTATTTCTTAATTGATCAACCCATAAAAAAAATCGAAATTAATAATCGAATAAGTCTTTGTTTACTCTCTCTCTCTCGCACGGTTAGTTCAATGAAAAATATCATTTATTAAAAATTCACCGATATCCTTTTGTGATTGATCTTTTAGTGAAATTTTATGAACACCTATCTGTAACTAAGGATCAACGTATTTGACTAGGACAAATAATATCTGCACTTGTTTGCACAGAAAAATAGAGAACGCGCGTGTCAAGCAAATCGGAATTTTTCCGACGCTTTATAACAAACCGATATTTTATTTTTAAGCAGCTAGTGTGTGTGTGTGTGCGCGCGTGCATATTTATTTAAAATGAGATTGATCGGTTTAGTCGTACTTCAAAAAAATATTTAAAAAAATAAAAAGAAGAAGAATGTTTCCAAACGTCCTATTTCAAGGGTAAAGCTTCACCACGCATTCGTCAGATGACTCTATAACAACGGAGGTGTCAGATAGTGAATGTAAAATTTATTTATGTACGTGACTTCGTGCCAGTTCTCGAAGCTGCTGCAACTTAAGGGAAAGAAAGTCTCAGGTATCAGCTTTTGCTTCACAAAGTTAGACATTCACTTTGGAATAAATATATATATGTATGACATACAGTACGGATAAATATTTAAGCGCGCACCCACGTCAACATGCAATCTCGGCAAGTCACCGAGCCTAAAATAATATTTCAATATAATATGCAGTCTTATCGGTGATTACGTTGAACTTTGTGATTTTTGACAAGGCCATTAAATTTCTCCTTGTCTATGATATTTTTTAGCTACTAAACACGAAAAGCTTCAATGGGATTGAAAAATATCTGTATTTTTCTATCTCTCTCATTATGTTTTTATTATTGTGTCGGTCACTTTATCAGAGAAATTAAGATAATGAGGTCGAGGCACACAGAGGTTTTGCGGATTAATACATACAAGCTCTTCATTGGGGGAGGGGCGTTCTTAACCCTACAGTGCATGATTTTTTTCATGTGAAAACGTCTTTTAAATCATCTGAGAGCATTCGCAAAAAGTTGCGGGACGAAATTATTTAAACGCTCATATCTCAAGAAGTACTCAACCGAAGTCAAAAGCAATGGTATCGTCAGATGCAAATTGCAAAGGTGCATTCAATTATATTACTCTGGTTTCAATATCTCTTCCTATCTAGGCACCAGGCTCACAGCCCTGATTCTTAACAAATAGTTTTACGCTGTATTTCAAAACGTACGCTACGCAAGTCAAAAGCAATGGTATCGTCAGATGCATATTGCAAAAGTGTATTAATGATATTACTCTAATTTCAGATACTATACAGGGCGCATAGCTCACTCCTCGAATCACAAATTCGTGGTGAACCGTTGATCTTGGAGAGACATACTTCCTGTTAGAAAGAGTGTCTAAATAACGTGTGGGCCTCAGATACGTCATTCTTATCGCAAGTGCTTGTATAAATATCAAAACAAAAAAAGTTAACTTTTATACGAACACCCTCTCTGAAATTATTTAGTTTGAAAATTTTGAAATTATTTCGTTCAAAAATTTTGAAATTATTTCGTTCAAAAATTTTGAAATTATTTCGTTCAAAAATTTTGAAATTATTTCGTTCAAAAATTTTGAAATTATTTCGTTCGAAAATTCTGAAATTATTTCTTTCAAAAAGTCTGAACATATTTTTTCACGTAGGTATTTTTCAGTATTTCTGTGAATGCTGTAATTAGGTAGATATGCCTTTTAGAGAGAGATCCTTACTTTTCCGTTTAAGATATATAAAATAAAAGGGTCCATCCTTTAGTGGTTTTAGCTAAATTTCTAAAAATGGTCGGCGGTCCACGGCAAAAAGCTCCGACGGCCAAATGTTGCCTGCGCGTCATGCGTTGAAGACCCCCTGGTCTAGGCAGATGAACATCTAGCTCAGAATTTCCTAAACTTTTTGTACCATAGCTTCATTCTTCAGAAATTTTTTTTCTCTCATCGTCCTCTCCTCCCCCAACTCAAACATCATTTCAACATGTAGGATCCCATGCCATATCTGTAGCTTCTACCGCCTTCCTGAACCATTCCAGTGGGTAATATTGCTGACTTGGGGAAACAATGATCTGGGCAAAAGTAGAGCAGTTGGAATCTTGATCTGCCTGTATGCAGTTACTTCTTTCCTGTGAAGAAGAAAGGAACAAACTTTTCTTATAGAAAATGTAGATGGTACTGTTACAACCGATGTCAACGTATGGATGCCATCAACTTCGTTGTTTACATTTTTAGAAATGTTTTCTCTAAAAAAAACTCAGACCCAACACAATTGGTAGTAAGTATAATATGGTGATATGACAGCAGTTGGGATGTGTGTTCAAGGAAGATAGCATATAAGAGGAAAGAAAAGGAGAACTTCTCATGCAAATCACCACTTTCCTAGGGTAAAACAATAATAAACTTCCTTATGATGATAATAAACTTCTTTTGTGTGTGCGTGAAAAGAAAAATAAGGCCAATTAGTCCTAAATGCACCGTTTAAAGCTACTACCGAACGGATAAATCAGTGGTTCTTAACCTGCGGTATGCATACCCCCTGGGAGATAGGCAATGGATCATTCAGGGGTACACGAAAAATAACCAACAGTGGCTGAAAGAACGAGTAAAGTGCTAAAAAGTTGAAAACGTTAGCAAGTGTTTCATATTTCAAGTAGTATACACATTTACTACTTCTGGGGCACACATGTCTAAGGAGTAATTAAGAGTCCTACGTATTTCTAGTTATAAGCAAAGCTGTATATGAATTTCTAGAGGTACGCCAGTATTATAAGCATATCTGGAATGTTAACAACTATCTTACGCATTTCTAGGGATACGCAAGCCCCCAATGCATTTCAAGGAGGTACCCACGATTTATACTCATTTCTGATTATGCGCAACGCACGCCTATAGCGCATTTCTGATGATACACAATGCGCGCCTATAACGCATTTCGGATGATGCACAATGCGCGCCTATAACGCATTTCTGATGATACACAATGCGCGCCTATAACGCATTTCGGATGATGCACAATGCGCGCCTATAACGCATTTCTGATGATACACAATGCGCGCCTATAACGCATTTCTGATGATACGAAACCCCCCTGCCTGAAACGCATTTCTAGAAGTACGCAATCACTTCCTACACATTTCCAAAGGGTACTAGAAACATTGGAGGCAGTGAACCACTGGAATAGATGAATGAATTCATGTCTGGATCGGAATTCGAATTCAGAGCGCTGTAGAAAACTTCTGGGACACAAAAAACGAAACAATTAGGCACACACACACGCGCGCGCGCGAATGGAATGGATTACTATATGTTCTAGGTCTTCTCCCCGATTTTTTCTGGGATTTTCAATTAAAATAAAATTATTATAACATCAAAACTATAGAAATAAATTGTTGAATATTTCTGCAGTAATATATGTTGATATCATTTTACGTATCTTCAGGTTAATTTAAATATCACAGGATGTGTCCCGCTCTTTACGAAGCCACCATATTTTTAATTATTTTAACACGAATGGAAATATTGTAACGCAATTCGAAATAAATTTACTACATTTTAGGAGAAATGTGATGATGTCATAACCACAAATGTATTAGAATTGTAAATAATATGCATATAAGCAGGATTGAAGCCGTTACACTATATTTAGGAAAGCCCTCGCCAGTACGCTCGCTGTCAACACCTAAATTTCTTCGGTAATGTTTGCTTTGACAGCGTCTTATGGTTGTGATAAACTTGCTATTTCGGATATCCTTATAGAAAATAACCAAGCGGGATAAAATTGAGCTAGACCTTCGTCCCTTCAAAATGACGCGATCGCTGACAAATGACTTAATTTCAGCCATGTTGATATTGGGATGTCACTCTATCCTCCTGAAAATACCCAATTTACAGTTCCTCGCCGTCAGATTGATTTACCAAGATGTTAAAGATTTCCATATATGTAGCTGGTTGCATCGAAGAAGATGAGGCCAATTAAATGCCGGCGGAACATACACACCAAGCACCAATCTATTCTGAATTAAAAATAAAAATTATCTATCCCGTGTATAGATGTTCATCTCGTCTAAGCACAGGAATTTAGAAAATTGGTGTCTATGTAATATTTTGTTAAACTAAACCTTATCCGAGAACCACGTGCAGTCTAAAACGCTCGGATATTCATTAACAAGTGTCACGGATCCTCGTAGTATGTTACTTTTCACTTGGTTAAGCTCATTTAATCAAGTCAGGTTGACACACCGTTATCACATGCATTGCAGATTAGTGCTACATACAGACTTATTTATTTTCATTTTTCCCACGGTCAACCTACTTCTGTTCAAATGGCATTAAAATATTTTGACTGTTAAAAATTTTAGAAATTCAAATTCAATAGTGAATGTTAAAAACACATGACGTCAGAATCTTAGAACTTATTTATACGTTCGTTAAAAATTTATGGCATTTATGGTGACGTGAATTGCCATTCAGAGTGCGTTTAGGCCATTTAGACTTGAACCTACAAATTGAAGCCGATTCCGAGAGAGATAGAGGGAAATAACTATTGCTCTATCATTTCTATACTCAAGCCTAATACGTTAACGTTTTTTAATTAACTCTCACCGTAGAAACATTGTCGAATACCGAGGGATCCTAGAATCCTCTGACATATGCTACAGTCCAAGGGTTCTCAACCTTTTAGAGTGTGGGCCACTTTGGTTTGAAAACGTGTCGCGGGCAGCTTAAGTTACCTGTAAATGTGCCGCGGGCAGCTTAAGTTACCTGTAAATGCGCCGCGGGCTAGTTAAGCGATCTGTAAATGGTCCGTGGGCTGTTTAAGTGATCTGGAACAGAGCTGCATGTCACTCAAGTAATCACCATGAACTATATATATAAGCGCCACTTAGTTCATTTTTACAAAATTAGGTTCGAGATCGTGGACCACATCACATGACTTCGAGAACCATATTTGCCCCGCGGACCGTGGATTGAGTATATATGCCATAGCTGCTCGCTATATCTTTATTCTAAATTTTACTTCGTACTGAAACACACCCGCTTTGCAACAACCGGTCTAATACGTTCGAATTATCATGAAGAAGTGTTAGAAACCGTCATAGGCCGGTATTACACTATAAAAACTTGATAAAATATCTTTTAAAATCTTGAAAAATGAAAAAAAAAACTTATTGATTGCATTCGAGCAAATTTAACCAATAGGCTTATCGGTGGTTGTTTTTTTCAAGTTTTGTTTAAGATCTTCTATCAAACTTTTATAATGTGATCCCGACCATATAACTATTTTAAGTTTGCTAGGCTCATTTGATTCAATCAGGCTATTTCACCCCTCCCCCCCCCCCGCCACTATGCTTCTTGCATTCCGAAATTAATTTTCCATTTCTTTTCATTTTTCACGAGACATTCTTAATTCTGCATTGCGTTGCTATATTTTTCATTAGTGTTAGAAACATTTCGAAATATTTAAGATTGGTAGCTAGGAGAGGGGACATGATGTCAAAATCTTAAAACTTTTTCTCACATTCCTTAACATTGGAAATGGACAACACGAAATTCAAACCACTGTTATCCAGGCACATCGAGGCTATTACGGGTCATATTCACCGACATGGTTTAAACTGTAGTCACAATTTTTGGATAAGAGATCAACATGGATTGGTTAAAAACCTGAATTTAACCAATCCGTGTCGATCTCTTATCAAAAAACTGTGACTGTAGTTTAAACCATGTCGGTGAATACCGCCCTTAGACTCGTACCTATAGTTTAAAGCAGATTATTAGACCTGCATTTCCACCGTTTCTATTCTCAAGAGAATATGCAGTCGCATATAGTTAATTAAAATTCCAAAGTCACTGGAGAAAATTTCTCCAGATCTGTAAAATGACTACCAATCGTAACTTAATCATCAACATTCACAAATGATAATAATTATCGATTATTAAAACTTTACCATCGGTTAAGAGATACTGTTTCCCAAATTTTAATAATTTATAATTATAATAAAAAATTTATCTTAGCCGCTACATTATTCCACTGTCCTGAAATCAGCACCACTGCAGAATTTGTGCAGCGACCATGTTCAAAGCCTGATTTACGGTAAAAGTTCATTATCATCCGTAACGAAACTGTTTTCCAAATTTCGCTTATCATTCGTATGCTATAAAAGGAAATGCACTTTTATTTACGTATTATAATTTGTACTTTCCGATACTTTCCGTCCTTTTATTGACGGTGAAAATAATTCTGATTTTGAATGTGGTGCAGCTTTTTTATTATAGGTTGAACAACATAATCGGTATCAAGTGGTACACATTCATGATGTGCACCTTAGCTGAACAAAATTAAAATGGGCATTAATTTATCAAAGAAATAGTGGAGGAAAACAGAATTTTCAAAACTTTTATTTGTCTGTAAAGATTTGTTTTAACAACTTGGTCGAGAAAAATAGTCTAACTTACATAATTTTTCAAACTAAATTTTTCATACAAAAAATGATTTCCTTCCTCCAACTTCGAATTATCCAAAACATTCAAGGAAAAAATTAGAATTATACAAGAAATCTTAACATTAAATTAGGTAGAAAACTAAAGGATAATTCGCAAGAGTTAGAATTATTAAAAATTCGAATTAATAAAATTCAAGTTCTACTGTACATAGTATATTTCTCTATATTAGCATTCACCGCAAGAATCTTTCGTCAAATACCGAGAGAGATAAAGATCACGGAGATTTTCACCTTAATTTTATTGTAATTCTTACTCGCTTTCTCTGATAACCATTCAATATATTCAGATTTTCATGAATAGATTTTCGTCAAAAACTATAATTGTATGTCACTAATTCCTCTTTGTCAGACTCGTTTAATTGAATCAAGCTATTCCAACGCTACTACGTCTTCTAAATTATTGCAATTGTGCACCACACTAATTTTGCATTCCATTTTTCATAATATGAACTTTTCCCGTTAAACTTGCGTTGCTATATCTTCAATAGTATTAAAAATATTTCAAAAAATGTCAGATTTATAGTTAGCGAGCAGGACAGACAATTCAGACAGATTTCAGAATCTTAAATAAACTAATTTTTATATTTCTTAACCCTGAAAGTACGACGCGAGATTCCCACTACGCTTATTGCCGTGCACATCAAGACTTTGACCTACACTTTAACCCTTTCAGTACCACGTTATGAAAAAATGAAATAATTATCATGGACATTTTTTCATAGGTCATTTTAGTTCTAATTATAGAATATAAAAACCTTTTTTTTTCAAAAATTATTTAGCACATAGCGATTTGATTAACCTGGTACTTGAAAGCTAATGAAAAATTCAAATATGTTGAATAATACACAACAACGAAGATTTACTTATTTTACGACAAAGAAAGCCATAATTTGTCTTATACATTTGTTAGGAAACATTTTGTATAGGTAGTGTTTTACTGCATTACATAAAAGTGTAATGCAGTGAACACTTTCACAGGAGCGAAATATCTGAGTTTTATTAATTAACCTGTTTAAATAACTTGTCCCACTTGTGAAATCATCTAATGATCGTAAAGTAACTATACAGCTTCATACTTCAAAATACCAACACCCAACAACGTATGTAAGATAGAGATGTTATGTGGGTTAAAAAGGTGGTTGTACTTAAAAGTACCGTCAGTACTGAAAGGGTTGAAGATGATGCCGATACCTGCATCTCTACCGTTTCTATTCTCAAGAGTATATACTGTACATAGTAGGCTATTTATCTATGAGCATTGACCAGCTTCTGTCAAATATCGAAAGAATCGAAGACCCCTGCGATAAACTATAACTTTATTGTAATTTTTGCTTCGTATTTTTGTTGTTTTTAGATATATTTTAGATCCATATTTTTATGGGAAATTTTTCACTGCCCGTTGTCCATGTAACCAGTTAGTGGATCTAGAATTTGTATTTATGTTTGTATTTGGAATGCATCGTAATTACTTGCGGACAATTTTTTGAAGAAAACTGCTGCATATTATACAATGCTGCCTTTTATCTCCATCCTGATGATTAAAACATTAATACAGCAATAACCCGAAATTACGCGTTGGGTGGGACCGACGACAAAATCACATAAGTCGAATTCGCCTAAGTCGGGGTACAGTTTACCATAGAAATACGTATAAATATTAGTTAATTGAGAAATTTTCGAATTTGGTAGCAAATTCTTGCACAAGCACACCTGCCCTTTTCTTTCTTGCTGTTACTATATGTTTGGTATTCTTCTATAGCCTCATAAAATCAAACTTGCGATGTGACTGCAATCCGGTCCGGCAAAAAAGACTATTCCCCTAAAATCTGTGCAAATTATAGTCCTGTGTTAAATGTTTTGAATGTTTTCATAACACCTTGACCCATCAAAAGAAATGAGCTGCTTGCGGTTAAAGGCAAGAAAACAACTTTCAGTCATGAGTTAAAATTAATTGAAAATTACAGACCACACAAGTGTATTGTCTCATCAAAGAGCATCACGATAAACAAATTATTTTTCAAACTGGCGTTGGATTTCAGGTATGGAATTGTAATCTTTGTAAAAATGGCAGATATACCAAACAAGCCTCGTGATTCCATTTCTTAATCTCAGAAAAGTTTTCATCTTTATATGCTGTAGTCTCACTCAAAAATCAGAGTAGTTCTATCACATATCACGCTCTGATCGAATGAGACAATTCTTTACTTGATTGTCGGTTAATAATCTCTACTACCTTAACAATAATGATTATCCTCCGCAGTCCTGAAAGAAACTTAGAATTTTAAGTTTTTCACGTATATTTTTAATTCTAATACTACTACCGTACATGCACTTCGTACACATTCCTCTTCAGAATTTCTAACGAATCGGTATGGGCTGGAATATGTGTTCTGCGCGTATGTGTCGCCACTAACGTATTTATGTCGTCAGATTTGTGCTTGATTCATTGCTGGTGCTGCCATCTGCAATCTACATTTTGAATTCAAAATGGTAAATGCTAGCAACGATTATATGTAGTACAAGGTCCGCCTGCTCTCTCTACGGAGAGACTGTTATAGTAATTAAAAAATTCGGGTTGTAAACTTTAAGGTAAAAAAAATAAATTCAAACAAAACATTTTACAAAATTAGCGAAATCACAGTGACTCATGCTTTGAAACAGACATTGTTGTCGTTAATTAGCGACATCTACCAGCAAATTCAAAACATAAAACGGAAAAAATACGACCTCACCTCATGCGCAAATGTGATTCTCAATTTTTATTTTCAAATTGTATGCAGTAATGAACGTTCAAAGCACATTTTTCACATATGCAAAGCTATACATTCGAGGGTTAAATTAAAAAAAAAAAGTGAATTTTTCACAAAAAATCACGCTACTCGTGGTAGCATAAGTCGGGGGTGTGATTGCAATGTTTAC
Organism: Pholcus phalangioides; assembly: GCF_987345545.1. NCBI lineage: Eukaryota > Metazoa > Arthropoda > Arachnida > Araneae > Pholcidae > Pholcus > Pholcus phalangioides. The sequence continues at coordinate 34,518,145 of NW_028301600.1, read as the reverse complement.
TTTTGATATATATCCGTTGTATATAATATTTTGTCCTTACGTGATGTGACCGTTAGCAATGTTTTTTGAAGGGGCATATTTCTTCTACGTCAATAAATGGCTGTGTTTTTATCGTCTGGAGCAGGAAATGCACGTACATATGCACTTCCAATCTCGTTTCTGGTAATGTCTTGATCAGCTGTCTCTACTATTCATTTATTTTTGTTGCAACGAATTAAGGAGAAGAAAAAGTTCTTCTGTCGCGTTCATTCAGTTCCAATGCAAGAAAAAAGACCGAGAGATGCTTCTCTTCAACTCTTACTTCACCGGGATAAAAATTTCTTCACGTAATTCTTACGACTGTTGACGTATCTTGAGTGAGAAGGAGAAATAAGTAGTATTTTTTCTATTTATATTTATTTATTTTTTGTCTTATTTCTATCTCAAGCATATCCTTTGCAACATCAGCAGAATATATAAGAGATATAAATATTGCTGGAAGGGCTTCATACATTCGCTATCAATGTAATTCCTTCAAGGGCTCTATGCTATACACTTGTTACATATTATGTCATAACACTAATAATCTCATATGTCGAGTTGGTGTAAACAGCAAATTTTTGTGATCACATCTTGTATTTTTCATTTTTAATGTGATTTACCTGTTTATTGAATGTGACAAAGTAATTAACATCTATATTTGATTTTTTTTTAGTGTTTCTGACCACAAGAATTTATGCAATTATTTTTACAGTCAATAATAGTGAAACCTCCTCCCAACAATGGCCACTAATGGGACTGAGCAGATGTGCCCATTATTGGGATGTTACCGTCGTTAAGAGGTTCAGTATTTCTGAAAAATACATTAAATTTTTTGATTGATGTAAAATTATAACAACCCATGGTTTAGAAGAAGCTGTTTTGTAGCACATGACACGTATTTTGCATTTAAGAAGCGGGAATTTTTCACGAAGAACTTTATTTGGAATTTTCCATTGTTAATTTCATTCAAAAATTCCCGGAATAAAAATACGTACAGCTGCGCCGTAACCCTTGTATCTTGGGACATGCATTCGTCAGGTCAAATTCATCCTCCGATGCAATCTGCAATCAGCTATTTTTTGTTCTTAACTAGGACAGCATTTTCAATTAGTGCTTACGTGGGAACCGTTAGTCAAACAGCATGGAAAACAAGGACGCTCTTGTCTATAACATAGGCAGTTGCCAAATTCTCATCAAAATTTCTGCTTTGTTTTTTCTGAAATGCATCTAGCGCACCCGTTAGCATCTACTTAAGGAACATCTCGGGGTCCACGGACCGCATTTTGGAACCGGACGTAGAGAAGAATCCATACCTATTTTTATGTTTGAAGTGCTCAAGGAAGGAAGAACTCTTTAAAAGCAAATCTTGAGGGTTATTATTATTATTATGTGATAAAATGCATAATTTTTCTTTCATGTTAATTTCCAAAAGTGACCGTTATACAGATGCTAATTCAATGGGATGCGTTCTGTTCCAAGAAAATATGGCCTCTGTTTAGAGGTTACCGTTGTTCGGAGGTGACCGTTATAGGAAGTTTTACTGTATATGTATACACATAAAGTGCACATTTTGTATTTTTAAGAACAGAAATAAGACTTTCTGCAAGTAATGAATAACCAGGGGAGAAGTACAAAATGTTTTCAAATAAGTTGATGTCGATTTGCCCGGAAATATTACGTAAAAAAATATTTTTCTTCTGATGTTCTGATTTTTTTTTAAAAACTTTTAGTATATTATGCATATTACGCATTATTATGCATAGTAATGTTTATTACATGGAAAGGAAAGTTATGCCTCTGGTGCATAGGTTATCGCACTTGCCGGGTACACAAGAGGAACCGGGTTGGATTCCTAGAGAAGGCAACTAAATTTTCTTCCCAAAGGTTTGTGTGTGTGTGTGTGTGTAATAACAACAAAAGGCATAACAACAAAAAAACTTTAACTGAGTAAACTTTTAGTATGTTTAACTAAATTCAACAAAAATACGGAATGCATCCAACATTAATTCAGTATTTACATTCAATTTATTTCATAAAATTTTTTTAAACACGGATATACTTTCAAGAAGAATCATGGAAAGGACTGAAAATCAAATTTTAGAAACTTTTGGATACCGAACTTTTTGGATATTCTAATTTTTGAAGGAAAAAAAATGTATATACGAAATATCAATTTCTCTACGAATATATATTTTTTTAATTTTTATGTAGGAGTGCTTTTATAAAATTATATACATATTAAGATAGCATTATCACGTATGTTAACTTCACACAAATCTCAATCGCTGATCAGTGGATTGACCAATAAATTTGTGATAGGGCTCATTCTCTTTATTCGAGCGTAACTGTGGGACTAACAACGGATTTCCACGTATGGTTTCGCATTCTTCATTCGCAAAATTTGACAAGAAAATAGACAAGACTCATAGTATGACACTAGGCATATTGTAAAGGATTAGTATAGTGGTTTTTTAATATGCAACTTATTAGTCGTGTCTTTAAAAGTTGTTACTTTTCACCTACACACACATGGAAAATTAAGAAATTCAACATTATTTTTGACCGGAGAAGGTAAATATCTACAGGAAAGTGGATAAATTACAGTAGCATAGATGCCAGTAACAAATTTTGGCATATATGAAAGATAACTCAAAGAATTAGTTCACACAGGTTACAAAACATAACCACGAGGTCAACTTATGTCATATAGCAAAAACAGGTAAGCAGCCGGTATATACTTGAAATTACGGTATTGAATGACTTCGTCAGGCAATGACGAGGCATACGTTGAATTATATCATCTACGGAATTCAGTACCGGTCTATGGGATATCAGTCTTAAATATTTTTCTAGAAGATGGACATCTTCCTGAGGAACATTTGAAGTCACCGCGCCAATTTCGTACCATTTTGTGAAGTCAATGTCTATTACAGCACCGAATATATTTCTTACTTCAATTTTGAACACGCGTGTACTTGGGGCTGCATTCTACTTAAATCTCTACTCTTATACTCATTCTACTCTATCTTTTTTTCGCAAACAGTCAAAAATTAATAATTCAAATAATATGTTGTGATGCACACGGAATTTAAAGTATTACACTTCATGAATACTATTGGAAAAATATCCTACTGTGCCGATTAAACTTTAGAGCAATTCCTAAAATCATTATATTATACTCGCTATATATCATCATAAGCCATAATTGAAGCACTCTCATAATCTATCTCGACACCTATATACTATTCCAAAAAATATGTATACTGTAGTACATTATGCATGAATTTATCTCTATATTGCACCGCATGATTTCTAATCCTATGCATAGATAAAATTTGATGACCGAGGCAAGACACTAACTCACACACGTTCGACATTAACTCACACACGTTCGACACCACACACCTTTTACTTTCGTAGGCTAAGACTCATTTAACTGAATAATTTCAGCAACTATCACATACATCATTTCATAAAACGAATGATTACACATCTGAACTGCCTTAGGCGCAAATAATTAAAATAAATGACCAATTTAGATTGTTGATTTCCTAAATACGTTGTTTATCTAATACACTGAATAAAATTCTAACCCATATATGCATTATTTCTCTCATCAATTGATCGAATACAGTGCAAATTGTTATTTATTTGATAACTAAATACTATAGCCGATTAAATATGCAATGACAGCATAGAAAATATTTCACTAAAATTGCATTCAGAATGCACGATAAATATTAGATTTCAATAAGATCAGACGGCAAAGAAAGACAAAAACTTACCGCAAGTTAGTTGCAACCATCAATACGACGGGCCACGCACTGCTACAGTTTCAAAGTTTCTTGTACCGGTGCAATGACTACACAACATTGCACACCGTCTCATCGCAGAAGTCAAACATAAGCAAAGATCGATGATAAAAAACTAGCATGCATAAAAATGTCTAGTCATCAAAGTACCAGAGGAACACTTGCATTTATTCGACAAAAAAAATCATAGTAGTTTCATTTTTCTACCGACCCATCGGCAAGCTTCAAGTGTTTGCCGAACAGTGTGTGAATACACAATGCTTTTTTTTTCTTACAACAAAAATTTCTGTATCAAAATCAAGTGCATATGTTCATATACTTCACCGGTGAATTAATCTACTAATTGTATGACAAGTTAGTCATTCAAGTCAGTGGTGATCTATCACAAAAAATAGAAGTAAAATTTTTTCTTAAAAATCTACCATTGATTTTGAATGGAAACGCCGGAGCGGAATTCGGGACGTGATGGAGTCGTGTAGCTGGAGTGTTACAGCTACGATGAAGCTCAAAGCATCTCATCCGCTCTAGATATATATATGCTCGGACAAGTTCAGAGAGAGGGTGTGTGTGTGTGCAAGAGAGACAGAGAGCGATAAGAGCGACCAGTGGAGTCCACTTGCGCTGGCGTGCGAGATGCTGAGTCCATAATCAAGGGAGACGCGCGCACATACGCGCCCACACTCCCTATCCTCCGAGTAAAAATGCCGATCGTATTTCCCGGATCGATTTGAGCGCCACCAGCGCTTTCTAGAGCAGAAATGGAGAAAAACCAAGAGATAGAAATATATATATTAAAAAAATAATAATAATAAATGTGTGTAAAAGATGGGGAATACAGCTAATAGAAGAATAAACTGAACACACACAGGAAAAAAAAAAAAAAGAGGATAAATAGCATAAAGGCAAAAATGAGCAAAAATGAGCATCGATGCTGCTACCATCATCTGTCTCTACTCTTAGCTGAGCAAGTAGTCGTTTGCTCAACTATATCTATTCCATCCAAAACAACAACATCAAGTAAAAAAAAAACGACACAAAAGTGCTGAAGTGAGCAAGAAATGAAAGAAAACGAAACAAATATTTTTCACCTGCTACTACATTTTTACCTCTTATACGGTGCTGGAAAAAAGTTTAAGGACAACAGAAAAACACACCGCGTTTATCGTGAAAACTTGTGCTTGTAGTTGCATGAAAATTACATAGTGACAACTACAAGCGGAACTAAACTGTTCCGCTTGTAGTAAAAATAATTCCAATAAGTAATAATAATTTCAGGAAAAACAAAAATGTTTAAATAATAGTAAAGGTCAAAACTCTTGGGAAAAAAAAGTACAATGAAACGCGAGTGGTTTCTGACGTCGGAGAAAGAAATTTGCATTTTTCTCATATTATCGTAATAGCCGACGAGACTGTTTCGATCTGTCATGCACTGTGAAATCAGTTTTTTTTATGAAACGGTGCCGAAGACAACATGTTTATTGGACATTGAGAAGGCAAAATACTTGCTCTCAAAGAAACTTCGATGCCCGGTCATGAAATGGCGGGAAGAATTTAAATAGTGAAGACCGTTTGTAAAAGTTTCATAAATTTGGCTCGAAAATTATAGACCGAAAGCTTGCGCAAAAATGTTTTTTTTCTTCTACCATTCGTCGGAAAAAGACGATTATTCACCGTTTTTGATTGAAATAAATTCGCTGGTGTAATTTCTCTTTCGTTATTTGCGTATCTTTTCTTTGACTTGTGTACGTCAGCGCCACCTATCGGCTGTTTTGAGTTTTTTTTTTTTTTCCTGTCTTAAAAAAAATTCCCGTGACCTAGCGATGCTAACCCTGCAAACCATTTTTTCATTTCTGTTATTTTTCCGGTTTTTATGAAATTTAAAGTTTCTACGGACTTATTGCCCGCCCTGTGTCACTGACCTATGCAATGGCAGAGCCATATCTTGGGAATGTAGGCATATAGAGACAGTTTTAGTGGATAATTTCTATTTTCTGAGGCACCTTTCGTAACTTTTAGACAGTTTTTGTTTGAACAGGATAATGCTCCTGTACATGGTTTAAAGTCTAAAAGACATTGGTTTCAGGCCAATTCAGTGAAACTCCTCGAGTGGTGGTGATTGAGAAGTCATTTTAATAGTTGTATAGAGCACTTGCGTGGCATTTCGACTCACGGAGCGTATAGAAATGGTGCGCAGTACGAAAAACAAACAGGATATTATTGCTTTTATCAAAGAACCTTTGAGAAGATGATCACACAGTTATTGACTTATTTCTATCAATGATCCTAAAAGATGAAACTTATAAAGAAGAAAAAGGGTGTCTCTTCTGATTAAAATATAATTTTTTTACAAGATATACGGAAGACTGGATATTGTGAAGATATTTAATATTTCAGATGTTTATTTTTTAAGGAAGGAAAAAACTCATCTCTGCCTCCACCGGGAGTCGAACCCGGGTCCCTCGATTGTCATGTCATATAATTTTTTTCACCTAATTTTTTTAATTTTCAAGTGTTCATGAACTGTGCAGTGGTGATCTGTAAATATGCCGCGGGTGATCTGGGAATGTGCTGCAGGCCAATTAAGTGATATGGAACTGCACCGATGGTCACGTAAGTGATCTTTAAATGTGATGGGGGGGGGCCGTTTAAGTGCTCGGGAACTGCGCCGAGGTGATCTGTAAAAATGCCGCGGGTCATTCAAATAGTCTGGAAGTGTGTCGCTAACCATTTTAGTGATATGGAACTGCACCGCCGGTCACTTGAGTGATCTGTAAATGTGACGTGGGCCGTATAAGTGCTCGGGAACTATGCCACGGATCACTCAAGTGATCTGAAAGTGTGGCGTAAACCAGTTCAGTGATGCGGAACTGCATCGCGGGTCACTTAAGTGATCTGTAAATGTAACGCGAGTCACTGAGTGATGTCACGGGCCAATCAAGTGATGTGTAACTTCATCGCAGATCACATAAGTGATCTAGAAATGTGTCACATAGTTTATTTTGACAAAGTTAGGTTTGAGGCCGCAGAAAACATTTGGCCCACGGGCCGGGGGTTGAGTATGTATAATATATATAGCGTGTGGCAAAAAATAGGAAAATAACAAGTCTATCCCTGGGCCACCGGGCTGGTAGGGGAACTTATTCTCCATCTGATGAATATGTTCTAACTTGTTTTGTTTGGACCTCCTATTTGCTTAATCTTACCTTTTTAGTTCTTGGATCACTAACTTAATTAACTGAATTAGGGTTGCCAAAACCCATGTCCTTTTGTAACTAGGCCCGGCCGACGGGGGCCCCATCGCTGGAAACCAGATACGAAAATATTATTATTTTTTTTTTACATTATAAATTTACTACGAGGGATTAGAGGGGCCAGTGAAAAATTCTGCCCTAGGGGGCTCAACGAAGATCCAAGCCTAGGGATCAAGACCCCTTTAGCCCCAGAAAGAGTCATCCTTAACTTGAAATTACTGGAATTCATTAAAAAAAACGCGTTCTTTGCGCACACACACACAGACAGAGAGAGAGAGAGAGAGAGTTAAATTTTGAGAAAAGATTCACACATACACAGACAAATCCATGCACCTCAGATTATACGGAGCCACGAACTTTCGAGACTACTGTAATTATAATAGCTAATTAGTATACAGGATGGGTGGGTAGCAGGGCGCATACCATTTTACTGGCGAACCGTTGGTCCTAGAGGCATACTCCCAATTGAAAAAGTATCCAAATAGCATGTAGAGAGAGAGAGTACTCAGATATGTCGTTCGTGTTGCAAGAGGTGGTAAACTTATTGAAATAGAGAAAATAACCTTTTATACGAACACCTTGTGTCCAAAAATCCAATTAGAAAGTTGTTGCCCTGTCTTTCCTGATGATAACAAAACTTTTCACGTTTCTAAGTGCAATATTCAATGAGATATGTGGTGGGAAAAAACAGCAAAAACGAGGGAAAGAAGCATTCTATAGGTTTTGAAGTTTTATCCTGAACTAGGGGGGGGGGGAGGGGTTGCAAGGGTTATATAGGTGATAAAATAAAAATGTTAACTTTTTATACGGACACCCAGTACTCACAAAAATCCAAAAAGGTGGGGGGGGGGAACAGCAAAAAACTTATGCAAAGCTTCTTTCCCTCGTTCATGCTGTTTTTTCCCACCACACATATCCCTTTGAATATTGCACTTAGAAACGTGGAATGATTTGTTAGCATCAGGAGAGACAGGGCAACCACTTTCTAATTGGGTTTTTGGGCACAGGGTGTCGGTATAAAAGGTTTATTTTATTTAAATAACTTTACCACCCTTTGCAACACGAACGACATATCTGAGGACTACACACTATTTGGATACTTTTTCAATTGGAAGTATGCCTCTAGAATCATCGGTTTGCCAGTAAAATTTCATGCGTCGTTTCCTATGCACCCTGTATAATATGTTTTAATTAATTGTAGGTGTATTGGAGAATATTTCTAAGGTAATAACTAATACCTGTGGGTGTTGTTGACCTAGAAAAATCATAAAAAATAGCTATCAAAAACGGCCAGAAAACTCGAAAAATACCCTAACTAAAAAAATAAATGCTATCAAAGTAACTAAGAATTGCTTTAAAAACCAATTGTGTTAAGTGAAAGATAATTTTTTTTATAGAATTGAAAATCACACATACAAATTTATTCTAAACGTTACATTTTTCATCAGACTGTGCCAATGAATTTTTTCAAATAAACAATTTTTAATTTTTGAATGAATTTAAGAAAAATCTAAATAGGCAAAATATAATTTTCTACAAGTGAAGTTTTGTACCGAGAAATATATTTATTTATTTATACAATATTGTTGGCCTTGGGGCCTCTACAAGAGGATGCGATTGAAAATGACAAAGATATTGTTTGATATTGGACAAAAACGAGTGATGGTGGGGGAATTTGACAATAAAGTTTGTGAGTTTGTTCCATATTCTCCTAACATCAACAGATGTTATCTTCTATATATATACGGGGTGATTATAAAAAAACTATCCCGACATATGGGCCCCTAACTATCATACCATTCACAGAAACTGAATGAAATTTTGGCATAAGGTATTTTGAGGTATGCGCTCAAGAATGATATGGAAAACAACAGTGTCACTCTAACAGTTACGGTTACAGTGAGAAAATTTCGAAAATATCAAATGGCAACACCAAGTTTTTTGTATTGGAATGCGATCTCCATACTGAAAAACACTAAATAGCGTTGGCGTTGGAATGGCACCTGTAGCACGAAAATCCCCGGAGCTAGGCAAGGAAAAAGTAAAAGGGACTTTGCCGTGCACCAGAGCATTAATGTTCGTTTTATTCGTCACACCGTTTCTTCGGCTGAGATCCCAGCCTGATTAGTCCTCCACAAGGTCATGTGGAAAATTTGTGAAACACAATAAAATGCTTTATTTTATGCTGCTTCTCTGTCCTTATTGGTTGTCCTCACTTTTAGCCTATCTACAGTTGCCGTTCGAACGCTATTTAGGGTTTTTCACAATGGAGATCACATTCCAATACAAAAAACTTGGTGTTGCCATTTGATATTTTCGAAATTTTCGCACTGTAACTGTAACTGTTAGAGTGACACTGTTGTTTTCCATATCATTCTTGAGCGCATACATCAAAATACCTTATGCCAAAATTTCATTCAGTTCCTGTGAATGGTATGATAGTTAGGGGCCCATATGTCGGGATAGTTTTTTTATAATCACCCTGTAGATAGAATTGATTTTCTGCCTGTGTGTGTTCTCTATACAAATCTACAATTTTAGATCTATCGTCACCAAATTTTTCGTATATACTAAACGGGACCCGGCTTGAATGATAGGTTACTTTAAAAGTTTGTCAGAGCTGGGCAAATGCCCGAAATGGGCAAAAAACTGTCGGGCAGCAATGGTTCTTAGGCCTCAACAATCACTTTCGGAATGTTTACTTTGGTTACCGTGGTTCCCTTACAACGCGTTCCAGACATGCATATGCCTTTACAATGGTTTGTAACTTCTTTAATGCTGCCAGTATTATGTATAATAGTTTATTCCTTTATAGTGGTTTGTCACTTTTCAATCCTCCCAGTAATTGAAGCAAACCCGGGAAGCGCTGGATATATGTAAAAGAAAAACAAATCTGACTAGAGTTAATTCCTCTTCAATTTCAAAATTTTTAAATATTCCCTTGATGACATCAGAAATTTTGCCATACAAGATACAAATGAAGAGATCAGAAATTATTCAAGAAATTATTCAATTTTTGTAACTTTTTAACCTTGTTTTATACTGAAAAAAAAAAATTTAAAAAGTCCAAAAATATCCTTCGAAGGGGAAAAGTGCGGAAAAATGCAATAAAAATTCAAATGTCATCAGCAGCGTTAGAATTGACAAATAAACTGATATATAAATAATTCATTAGTCCGCACACCTCATGAGTTTGGTCCGCTAAACGAAACCATTCTGATTAATAATAATTCATTTTCCTAAGTAAATTATCATTTAGAAGAGTAATATACCCCAAGGAATGTAAGAATTCATTAAAAAAAACAAAACAATTGGAACTGCGGCCAAACCTTATAAAACCCGCCACTATTGATTCTGCGATTTTGATTCTGTAACCTGTTTTTCTCTTCCCAGGGGAGGTGGGGTCGCTTTTCACTTCATAAAAACACGATCTTGGCTAGACGCAAATATCGAAAAAATTATGATTCATTACAGAAAGGCTATCTGAAATGCCTGTGAATTGAAAACTCTATTCAGGCTCATTTCAACTACGCAAGATTTGGAATAAATTTTAAAAAAATATATTTAATTTTTGGGAACATAAAAAATTAAGATCGCACATGAAAATATCGGAAAAATATTGATTCGTCGAATGGATTGAGGCATCACTTAGTACACATACCGTACAGGGTGTCCTGTAAGTGCTATAATGCGGCTTTTATCTCATCAACCACATGTAGTAGAGGTACGATTCCAATTTAAAAAGTTCTCAAGAGGCATTCGAAATTTACCCTGTACCAGTTTTAAGAGTGGGAATACAGTGTGTCACAAAATAAAAAAAAATAAAAATTTGTATACGGTCCCTTTGTCCTCTGACTTCCAATTTAAAAGTCATTGCCTTTTCTTTTCTGAATCTAAGGGGGGAAAAATCCCATGTTTTTAACTGCAATATTTACTGAGATATTTAAATTCAAAAACGGAGGGACGTTGGGAAGTAACAGCAAAAACTAACGGACGACGCTCCTTTCCCAACTTTTCTCCGGTTTTTGAATTCGAATATCTCAGTGAAAATTGCAGTTAAAAACATGGGATCGCTTTTGTTGAACTAAGAAAAGACAGAGCAACAACTTTCTAACTGGTAGTTAGAGGACAGGGGGACCATATAAAAATTGAGATTTTTTTTATTTTGCGACACCCCGTGTTTTCACTCAGAAAATTGGTCCACGGTAATTTTTGAACCCATTTTGAGCATTTTTTAAATTAAAACCATACCTCTAAAGCAAATGGTTGATGAGATAAAGGCCACATTAGCACTTACAGGACACACTGTATAATAATCAACATATCAAAACTAATTTCCGTCATGAAATTTTTGAATTTTGTCAGAGAGAACGCGGTTTTGTAAATAATTTTAGCAGCAAATATTAAACAACACAATAACATTTTTCACTGCCAAGTCTGTATGCTAAGAAACTACTACAGTTGCACCTCCCTTAAAAAACAGTCCCCGTTAGCGGACAGTAAAATAAGGCTAACTCATTTTTTTTCCCAAACGCTAATTTGCGAATTGTTGTTCATAAATCAATAATTTATCGTACTCAACGGTGATTATGCATAATCCCAAGCTCCTATCGGTAAATATGACAATCCGTCAATTAATTACTTGATTAACTATGATCCAGGGTGCTGATTTCGAATAGTAATGTTGGTTTTGTTTGCATATGTTGATACGTGTGAGAAAGGCAACATTATAATAACGTTGTTATGAGAATGTTTTTATCTTCTTTTCACTTTTTTCAATTTAATTTAATGTGTAGTGCACGTACCGCGTACGGATAAAAATAATTAATTGGTTTAATGAAGAGGAGAACTGTTATAAATTTTTGCATAATTATCAGACTTTATTTGGGAATTATGCATAGTCACCGGTGTATCACATTTACATACAATAAAACAAAAGAACCAATCGCAACCGAAGTCAAACGTCGTATAAGCAATGTTATACTGTATATCGTACCACCCCAATAGCGGACACTCCCCGTTAGCGGGCAAAAGTTTTGGTCTTCCATGGTTGTCCGTTATCGCGAGAGGTTCTACTGTATAACTTAAATGGTTGCATATGCACGTGTCCGGAAAATTCACCGATAAAAATTCACTGCCGTGGCAATTCACCGCTAGGAAATTCGTCGACCAGGAACAATTCACCGGATGGAAAATTCAAGTGCAAACAATTCACCGACATCAGTTCGACATGAGCGAATGAATGATCACGTGAGCAAGTGAACGCGTGAGTGAATGGATGAGCGAAACCGGCCAGTCGATAGAGTTCGCTATCGCTCACTCAGTCAATCACTAAGTAGCTGATTCTATCAATCACTCACTGGGTCGCTCATAATATGACTCACCTACTATGTTGCTCATTAGATATATCACTCACACACTAGTTCACTCACTTACTCACCAGGTCACTCACTTACTCACCAGGTCACTCACTCACAATGTCGCTCACTATGTCTGTCGATCACTCTCTCAGTAGGTCGGTCACTTGCTTGTTCTCTAGGTCACTCATTCACTCCCTCGGTCACTTGCTTGTTCTCTATGTCACTCATTCACTCCCTCGGTCACTTGCTTGTTCTCTAGGTCACTCATTCACTCCCTCGGTCACTTGCTTGTTCTCTAGATCACTCATTTACTCCCTCGGTCACTCACTCACTTTGTCCTTTACTCACAAGGTCACTCATTCTATAATCAACTCACTAGGTTGCTCACTCTGCTATACACTCAATCACTTGGTCACTCATTCAGCACTCGCTCACTCACTAAGTCGCTGACTGTGTCACTCGCTCACTCACTAAGTCGCTCATTCACTAACTAGGTCACTCACTCACTAAGTCGCTCATTCACTAACTAGGTCGCTCACTCACTAAGTCGCTCATTCACTAACTAGGTCGCTCACTCACTAAGTCGCTCATTCACTAACTAGGTCGCTCACTCTCATTCGCTTACTCACTAACTAGGCCACTCCCTCTGTCACATGCACACAATCACCAGGTCATTCACTTACTGGTCGCTCATTCTGTTACGCACTCAATCACCATGTCACTCACATACTCACTAGGTCACCCATTCTGTCACTCGCTCATTCACTAGATCCCTCAAATGGTCACTCATCATGACACTCACTCACTAAGTCACTTACTCTATCTCTAGGTCACTCACTTACTAGTTTGCTCCTCACCAACACTAACTACTGTATCATTTACCGATTCACTCACTCGGTCATTCCTCGCTCACTTACTGGCTCACTGACTCTAGTCGAACTTTTGTCGGTGAATTGTCAGTCGATGAATTTTCTTAGCTGTGAAATTTCCACGCGGTGAATTGTTGGAGTTGAATTTTCCGTAAACCGTATGTCATTCCTTTAAATGCATTAGACATGTAATTGCGTGTCTGAGTTGAGTGAGTAGATGTGAAATGTCAAGATAGAAAATTAGCAATATATTTCAAAATATTAAAAATATATTTCTGAGAAACGTGTGTTTAAAGAAACATTTTTTCATAGAAATTTTTTTTCAATTTTTGATTAATTTTGAACTGAATAAAATTTTTGATTAATTTTGAACTGAATAAAATTTTTGATTAATTTTGAACTGAATAAAATTTTTGATTAATTTTGAACTGAATAACATTCTTAATTCATTTTGAACTGAATAACATTCTTAATTCATTTTGAACTGAATAACATTCTTAATTCATTTTGAACTGAATAACATTCTTAATTCATTTTGAACTGAATAACATTCTTAATTCATTTTGAACTGAATAACATTCTTAATTCATTTTGAACTGAATAACATTCTTAATTCATTTTGAACTGAATAAAATTTTTGATTAATTTTAAATAGAAAAATTTTGATTAACTTTAAATGGGAATTTTTTGATTAATTTTAAACGGGAATTTTTTGATTAATTTTGAACGGGAATTTTTCGATTAATTTTACATGGGAATGTTTCATTAATTTTAAATAATTTTTTTAAAATTCTGTATGGAAACTTTTTGAAACGTTTGAATGGGAATTGTTTGATTTATTTTGAATGGAAATTTTTTGAATATTTTCTGAATGAGTATTTTTGATTAATTTTAAAGTTTTCTGATGCATTTTTAAATTTTTAAGTAATTGGTTTTATATTATTTCTAAAATTGAAATATAAAATATAGTTTATTTTTTTTTTTAGGTGTATGCGGATAGCGCGCTTACCCGGTTTGCAAGACGACTGAATTCGATTTCCTGGGAGACCATGTGACTTTTCTTTCCGAGTTCACCTCGGCATTATTTCCTGAAAAAATGTCTTTCCTTTATACATATATATTGATTTTGAATTGAACTAGATTTATGATTAATATCGAGTTGAAGTAGATTTTTAATTAATTTTTAGTTGAAATAAATATTTGATTAATTTTGAGTTGACGTTAGTTTTGATTGATTTTGAATCAAAGATATTCTTTTTATTAATTGTGAACCAAAGATTTTTTGATTAATTATGAATCAAAAATTTGCGCGATCAATTTGAAATTTTAAATATTTCGATTGATTTTTGAATTAAGGATGTTTAATGATCGTTGATTTTTTAAACTGAAATTTGAATCAAAGTTTTGCTATTAATTTTGAATGAAAGATTTGCTATTAATTTTGAATCACAGAAGATTCACTCTATTAACTTTAAATCATAGACTTGCGGTTAATTTGAAATTTTGAATTGAAGATTTTGGTTGATTTGTTTAGTTTTGAATTGAAGAATTACTGACAATATTTTCGACAGACTTCCAAAGAATAATCCACTCAAAACGCATATGAACACTAGAAACTACATATATATCTGATAACTCTCACTCATCTCTCACACTCAAACATTTTTCATCTATTTTTTTCGGAAATGATATAGATAGTAATTTTCATGTTTCCACTTCAGGTTAAAAAGAAAGATCATTTTCGTTTTTAATTAATATTCTAATGTATATCTTTATTTATAACTAAATTAAGCACTTTAAAAATCCACAAATTATTCCGAGCAACACGAAAGTTTATTACCCTTCAGACGGACTTAGTTGTTTCTTAAATTAATTTCACCTTGGTGAGAAAGTAAGTACCACTCCAAGGGCTTTTATTCAACAAGAGACCATTCAGCTTTCAAGTAAAATTTCCATAACAGCCGGTTAAGCGTTTACCTACTCACATAAAATGCAAATCGGGAGTGAGAGCAACTGTTGCATGAAATGTCATGCAGATGAAATATTTCTGCTTTCCATTTTATATAATACGTACATATTTTAGCAATTTTAAATATATATAGCAACACACGCAACTGTGAGAAATTTACGTTTTTACTAACTTTTAGAGGAAAATGCCATTTCTCTCGGGTTAGATATACATAAACACGTATTTTATCGGCGTGGGTAAGCTATTCGTATCGGTTGATCATTAGAAGTTCTCGCTTTCTCAAATTCAATTCGGAGAAGGAATCATCTTCCGACTAGAAGATGTTAATATCCGATAACGTTGATTAAACTCTTCTCTACAAGCTAGGCCATATCGGTGAATTAATTTTGGTTAACACAAACATCTTTTTCGCCTAAGGGGCAATTGGCTTGCTCCCAAGCTTTGATTTTCCATCTTCAATATCGTATTTTAAGTCTTCAAGTTGATCTTAAAGCGGAAAGTACAGCCTTCCAGTCATGTTTAATTTTCGAAAACTTTCTATAATCTAAAACTTCCTAAATTTTTCAAGTTAATCACGTAGTTCTTGTTTGTTAAATAAAGTATCAATTATATTTAACAAAGGGTAAAACTCACATTCACAATTATATTTTCAATAATTTTTTTTTGTTCCGTGTACCAAGTTTGAATTTGATTTCAAGCATTAAAATTCACATATAAAGAACGGTCATGGAATAAATATTTACAAGTAGAAAAACTTAAAACGATATCTCTCTCGTACCCAATAATTCTTAAGCTTCTAATTCACTCGTCTAAGTTCTATAAATATACCAACGTGGATGTTCAAAATCACTTAATGGGTTCCAATAGGGCTTCAATACGGATGTGATATCCATTTAAAACTGCATTATCAAAATTGAAAGATTATATATATATACAACGCTACGTAAGATAATAATGCGTTTTTTTTTCATAAAAGGAAAATATTATAAAGGAACTTATCCCAGTCTTTACCCGAGGCAGAAATGGTAGAAGAAAATACGGCGTCTTCACTTAAAAAAAAAAGTTCCATAAAATTCCTTTAGTAAAGCATATCTCGGATGAGCAGCTCAGCCTCGGGAGGCATATAAATGTACCTTCTGGTATGAAATATGCTTATACGTGCCACTATCTGATCCCAAAAGCTTTCTTTTGAACGCAGAAATTGAAAGTGATTGCTGAGAATTCGATAAATATCAACAAAATCAATAGAGACGAATTTCGAGAGGAGAGAAGACATCCAAGAGAAAATTTTTATATATATAAGCACACGGGGTATATTTTTCACACAATATTTTAGAAATGCCCGCGATGATACACTTAAGTCTTCGCCAAAGCTCTATAAAATGGATAAAACTTTCAAGATCTGCATGTGACAAAAATCTATTGTGTCATTTCGTAGACCTTAAAATCCCAAATATCGCGAATGTATTTTACTGGTTTGTCTGAGTCTCCGACACGATATTCAAATAACTTTATCATAGAAAATTTTTTCATAGAAAATTTACCCCACGAAATGTTTTTCTTATTATTTATTGGACATACCACACCGTTTTGTGATATGGCATCTGTTAATTTGAAAGTTCTAACGAACTATCAAATCGCCATTAGTTTTGACATGAAAAACTTTTAGTGTTGAACTTTGAATTGCCGCAAGTGACGTCTCCAAAACGTAAAGGCAAAATTTAGTACGTTTAAATTATAACGTAAATTATAGTGCCCAATACCGTATCTTAATGATTGTTATCGACCGCGAAGAAGTGGCCTAAAATTGAGGGCAGAAACAGATGTTCCACAAAATATCTTCAATAGATACCATACTCACAAATCTAAACAAGAATATTTCTTTGACTTGATTGGGATGTCTCGATTTTTTTTTTCTTTTTTTGTCGCATTTCACGCTAGATGCCAAGTTTTGCGTTATCATTTGTAGTAACAGACTAGAAGAATCACTATTTTACCGAAAAGTCTCCAATAGTGAAAATTTGTGTCTTAAAACAATCACCACAAAAATAAAATGCCCATTCAATCAGAAAAGCTCATTTAGTCAAGCTGAATTTATTTTTTAAGGTGCTGAAAGTAGAAACTCGGGAAGCAGCTGAAGACGAAAACTCTACCACAAATTTTGAAAATCAATACGAACCTGAGAACCATTTGGAAACTTACCTTCAATTTTTGAAGAATTATTTAGTCACCGTTTAATGCGTAGAGTTCAAAATTATGCTATTTAAAATTTATTGACAATGCACCCAGTCACTCAACTGCCACTTAAACTAATTTCGTCACTTTACTTGACATTATACAAGAAAACAAAAACTGATAACAAAGTTACACTGCTTTAACACAAGAAACTCATTTCTTTCGATGGATAACCGAAGTGTTACTAAATATTGCACTACATATGGCTGTACAATTCTTTGGAGCAAATTTAAAAATATTAATGATAATTAAACGTATGGATACCTGCATGTTAATTGCAATTTTTTTCGAGGAGACTGGTATAGTTAAGAAATTTTGGTTTCAATTAATATATGAAAAATTGCACCCTGACTTGAGCTAATTCGCCTTACGCGTTTAGTGTCGATCCCACCTATCTCGTAACTCCAGGGTATTACTATATTTATATTTTGCATTTGGGTTGCTAATTGATAGTTCTAGAGAACGTAATAATGACGTGGATCAGAAATATATAAAAGCGAATGATTAAAAATGAACATTTATTTTTCGTTATTTTTTCAATTCTAACCCCCCCCCCCCATAATTAAATTAACTATTAATAACATTCAACAATTGAAGTATATTTAAAATCAATGATAGCTCGGCATGCGAATAAGAATTAGTATCTTTAAACTGACAACAGAGTCAGTGAACTGTCGTCGATGAAATTGTGCCAATAAACTATCCAAGTTATGTTTAAAATTGATAATCATTATTTGTTTCGATAACAATGTATTTTATTTGCTGAAGGTATTCTTTCTATTCCAACATAAGTCAGTCAAAAATGTAGGTTCTCTGGTTATTATTGAGAATAAATATTTGTTCAAATGTTATATCGGGACACAGGATCCGTGAAAGTCGAGAAATGCAGAAAAATGTAGCATATAATTAAAAATTCATTAAAAATTTGATTTACCCAATTTCTTCAAATTTTTGAGGGTCACAGTTAAAGTATGTATAATTTGATGTGCATCCATCAAATTTGCAAAATTTTTTTTGTTTTTGTTGACAAGTAAAATTTGAAAAAAAATTAAAAAAGGATCATACACACCACCACTGCGCGCGCAATTTCATCTGCCCAAATTTGAATTTCTGCATAAAAAAATTGTTTTCTCCCCTAAAATGTTTGTTGAATGCAATGAACTAGGATCTTTAATGTATGTAAAGTGAAAGTATTTTTGAAAATTAAGAAACTTTAAAATTTTAATAAAAAATTTTAATAAAATATTTTGATGCATGTCTACCATTCTAGTTCATTTTATGCCCCTAAGTAAGGGTTCATGGGATATCATGCGCGAAACGACAAGAATTGATGTTTTGAGAAAAACGCGTTCAAAGATTGTGAAGTATGAATTTTGATGAAATTATTTTTTCTCAAACCCAATACCACATATATTCATTAAAATAACTTCAATGGTAAATAATATAATCAGTTTTTAGCAATGCCATCATTTTTTCGTACTTTAATTTTCCATTTTAATGCTTTGAGATGCCCGCCGCTTCAAACGCTCGACACGCAGCGAGTTGAAAAATGTCACAGATTGGACAACTAATGACACAAAAATTCACTTGAACTTATTTTGCAGTCTGTATTATACATTTAATGTGTTCCGTGAGTAATATTTGAGAAAAATTAGCAACTAACCCAAGAAAACTGACAAAAGATTGGTTGACATAATATTCGAAGACTCGTTGATTTTTGATTTTGTGGCAAAAAAAATTCTCAGTGTTGGTTTTTTTTATATAAATAGCGGCATTAGCATGAATATATTTTGTGGTAAATGTGATACAAAAAACCTGATTACAATTTGTTTTAGAAAATAAGCACTAATGTATCCAAAGTCTGCAAAAGTTTAAGTAGACAAGTAAAGTTTTCGACAACCATTAACAACAAATCTCATTGCATAGACATGCTAGTGTGTGTATAACACATTATGATTGGAAGAAAAATCTTTTGAAAATCAAGTTTTATTTTCTCATTTACAAGGTGTAAACTTATTTCTGATTCCCATCACCACAATACCACAACACAGAATTCACAACAAATCACATACAACACTACACGTAAATATGAATTTGCGTTGCCTCTATTTTTTTCACAGTGATACTTCAATGGAATTATCCCCCATTTCATGAAAATGGTTTTATATTCATAGTCGAGATTTTAATCGCACTGATAATATTCACTGAAGATTTGAACCCCGTTGCATACACATAACTTGAAAGCTTTTAGTATGTTCAATACATTCACATCTTTGATACCTTTCATTACCACCACACACCACACAATTTAGGTTGATATAACTTATATGTTTCTAATATGATTAATGAAAGGGTGATTTCACTGAACTATAACTGCATTAACACATAACCACTCGTGAAAAAATAATTGTGAAATAATTGTAAACTAAATTGTAATATAATACAAAAGAACATGACAGACTGGTTTTGAGGCACGTCCATGAAATGCATATATAAACAAACGAACAAAAAAAGTGTAACTCACAAGAGTAAATCGAATGTAGATGGGCTAGAAAAAGTCTGTAACAAATGCATACGAACGCAAACCATATGAGGTGTGTATGTGGCTCGAAGTCCCTTTAAACTTGTGAAATTTGAATTTTCGTCACACATATTCCCATCTATCTCGATTTCTACTGTTCAAGGTTCATTTCTACTGTCTTCACAAAAAGTGAAGCATCAAAATGTTCATGAAGATCTGTAAAATTTTTTAAAATAATAAAATAATAAATATTAATATTTATACATTTATAATATAAATATTTATTATAATAAATATTAAAATAATAAAAATTCGGTTTTTTAATCGTTCAACAGTCCCGTGTCCCCTTAAACTAACAGCAGTCAGTGAACTGTCGTCGATGAAATTGTGCCAATAAACAATCCGAGTTATGTTTAAAATTGATAATCCTTATTTGTTTCGATAACAATGTATTTTATTCGTTGAAAAGGTATTCTTTCTATTCCAACATAATTCAGTCAAAAATGTAGGTTCTCTGGTTATTATTGAGAATAAATATTTTTTCTCTCAAATGTTATTATAATGAAAAGATACTAAGAAAGATACTGGAACGCGCATAATATGTTTTACCTATCACTGCAAAGTATAAAATACAACATAAACGTATAAAACATTTTTTAATAGGTTTATCTATGAACATTCATTTCCTACCACACAACACATAAAAACTTCATTGTATGTGTTTTGCAGTTCCGAAATCGACTATATTTGTTCAAGAAACACTAAAAACGAAGAAACTAGATCTTTTCTAACTTGGCAGATGCGAGCGTATATATACATACCATCACACTTACTATTACATATAGGAGGTACGAATCAGATTACTATTGATAGAACATGGAAATGGAATGTCCATAACTCCAAAGTTTTAGGCATTCATTTTTATAAATCACAAGGGAACATAGCTCTTAACCATGTAAATACATAGAGTGCAACCGAGTTCACTATTTCTGGTTCACGTGGCTACATTAAAAAGTATGTTTCTCTCTATATAGACTTCTTTAAGTTATTTGCAGTATCGATTTTAAGTAGGAAGTTCTCAAATTTACATATATACTTAAATACAGGGTGGGCAAAAAGTCCGTAGAAACTTTAAAAATTCATTAAAACCGGAAAAATAACCGAAATAAAAGACGGTTTGTAGGGTTAGCATCGCTAGGTCACGGGAATTTTTTTAAGACAGGAAAAACAACTCAAAATTCCGATAGGTGGCGCACAAGTAAAAACGTACACAAGTAAAAAAAAAAGATAAAATAACGAACAGAATGCCTCCAAATCGTTTATTACAGCAGTATGTGTTCCACGTGACCACGACCACAGGGGATAAGACATTGTAGGTGAGTCACAAATCCAGCAACGGCAGAGTACAGCAGATCCGCATACACGGTTTACAACGGTGAACTGGTTGTGGATTAGAAGCACAAGTTTTTATAACCGTCTCATTTGCATATTTCCACCGAAGTCGCTCGTACCTATCGCTCACCTATCGGCTGTTTTTGAGTTATTTTTTCCTGTCTTAAAAAAATTCCCGTGACCTAGCGATGCTAACCCTGCAAACCGTTTTTTATTTCGGTTATATTTCCGGTTTTTATTCATTTTTAAAGTTTCTGCGGACTTTTTGCCCACCCTGTACATAAGTTTTTATGTGCGTATTTTTTTTCACTTGAGCCACCAATGTGAGATCCGATTCATCTGTACGGAATCATCGCCTTGGAAGAATCATCTTTTGAGAAGCATCTCGATATCATATGCATATGATACGATATACCTCAAACCAATGCTGGCAAAGAAGGATTAGAGAATAAAATGTTTTATCGATATTTAAGAACTTTTATTGTTCTTACACAAAGTGAAATTATTCACTTATATCCAAAATTAAAGTTCAAATGCGAATTTTGACAAATAAGTACCTTAACCAAAAAACTATTAATTTACATAATCAGATATGCGCATCTCAATGATATTCCAGCAGTAAATTCCATCACATGCTCGTATGTGTGGAAAAAAATCCTTTTTTTTCTTTTTGTGAAGAAATTTTAAATTTCATTCCATTTTTTTGAACTCGCATTCTTTTCACAGTACCAAATACATTTTAAATGTGTTTAGTTGAAGGGAAATATCTACATTTTTCGTAATCTTTGTGGGAAAACATTCTACATGTTAGTTGAGTTATGAATTAATATTGCTTAGAAAATCATAAATCATATCTCTATTTTTGCTGGTTTGAAAGCTATTTCCGAATATTTAGTAGACTTTATGGGTTAGACTTTTCAAGTGTGGTGTTCTTAGGAAATATTAAGAATGATGTCACAAAAGTTTCTATTTTAATTCATATTTTTATTCCAAATACGTACCGGAATGATCGAAGAGATCGAATTTTCATTTTTCTGTACATTATTGATATTTTTTCATAGGAGAACATGATTCATTATGCTTACGGAACTGGAGTCTTAAGATCAAATATTGCATAAAATTTTCGCGGGATCACAAAGGGGCAATTACGTTGCGAGTTATGAGTATTTTTGTTTCTATGGAGGTGTATGCATCGTGTAGAAAAGCTTCTCTATGGAAACAAGACTTTTTCACTGGCACATATTATTCCATGTCCGATATTTCTTAATATTTAGGCAAGAAAGGAGAGATTGGTTTTCTTTCTGTTGTAAACCGTGTAATACAAAAAAGAACAAAGATTCGAGAAAAAAAAGAGCATTTAATTTCTGAGATTATTTTCGGTGGTTTGTTAAGACGAAAGATATAAAATATAATACGTAGTCATACGTCGGAAAAGTCGATCAGATTTTTACTTTTATTTATACAGTCTGTCGTCTACATATTCTTATTACGGTATGAAACATATTGCAATGGTGGAAGATGGATAGCGTAAAACAATTTTCGAGAGTATAGAGTGCAAATTTAGACCACTGATGATGTAATAAAGATGTCAAAAGACACAAGAATCTTCAATAAATAGTTTTTGTTATTCATTCTAAAGATATACAGGGTTAACGAAAAGTCCTGGACACATTTTAAAAATTAAGGGCAAATTAACCAATTGAAATATAAAGGTGCGGTTTTCACTAAAATACAGCCTAGAGCTTTTGTTTTCGACAAATTAAAAAAAGTTCAAATTTCACTCTCAGGTGGCGCTGTCAAATTAAAACTGCACATAACACATAAAATGCAACACAAAAGTGCACAATTAATGTTTACGACAATTTGCGTTACATAAAACTATCACATTTCAGTGTAAGCTTTTTTTAGCGCTAGCTACATTTATGGGTGGAGGGGTGGTGCTGCTATCTTGCTGAAATAGAGTAGTTTTGTATAATGCAAACTGTCATAATAAATTTATTATACACTGTATGTATTGCTTTATATGTGTTACGTCAAGTTTTTCTGTGTTTTATAGCTCCACTTGTGAATAAAATTTAAACTTTTTAATTTATCAAAAATAAAAAAAAAAACGCTAGGCCATGATAAGAATTTTAGTGAAAACCGCAATTTTTTATGTCAATTGGTTGATTTTTAAAATTAATTTTCAAAATATGTCCAGGACATCTCGTCCACCTAGTATTTCGGACCTAGTAGTCGTACTTTAAGAGGGTCATAGACAGATTCTTTATGCTATATTTACACAAATTGGGATAATAAAAAAGCAACAATCACTTGTAAAGTTTCTACCAAAAAAAAAAAGAGTAATTAGCTATATGTTAGAATTATATGTATCATATTAACAACATTTCTGATCTTTCTAACAAAAAAGAGTACGTAAAACTATATTTATATGCGTTTTTGTCATCCAAGAAAAATGAGGAAATATGCCTTTGTTCTTTCATTTTTTTTAATGGGCATTGTGTTGTGTGTCTGAGACGTGTCTGCAGCAAGATCAGGATCTAATAATAAACTGAAGCTTTTGAATAGCGTGATAGCACGTTGAAAGTTCACAAAGAATTGCTCTTAACGGGAGTGAGTGTAGTGTATGTAGCTCAGTAAAGACTGTGAAGTAGGGAAGGAAAGCACTGAACTAGTCGTATCGATCGTGTGTAACCTGTGGCCGACAAACTGCTCAACAAGTATTGACGCCTATTCTGTGCATTTGTGGGTCAATAGATCAAGAGCGGGCAACAACTAAATAAAAATATATATATATATATATATATATAAAAATACAAGAAGAATTCTCTCTGAATTTCCAGACGGTGAAGAAAAAAGAATGGCGCTCCACATTTTAAACTTCCAGGTTCTTTTTACTCCTTTCAGCTCCGCTCTCACTACTTTTCCCATATACTTCACAGAAAAATTAGATGCCACTCTTTTTGATTTATTATTAAACTTCTAAAGAATATTTTACGCGAGAACAAAAGAGTTTGGCCTAGACAAAATAAACATGATTTTTTTTTCATCATAGTGTGACACCATACTACAAGATAGTGTATTCAGATTAGAAGACATATTTTCGAGAGAAAAAAAACTATACTTGTGAATGTTTTAGAAAAATATCGAGATAAATGTGGAGAGAGAAAAAATTTCGAAAACCCAAATATATATATATATATATATATATATATAACCACGATTATCTTCTTCGTGGAGAAATCGAATAGCTCGAATCGAAAATATTAGGGGGGGGGGGGGGTTTCGAATATTTTTCAATATATGGTCAAAAAGCCTCGAAAACTATGCTCTAAAGAAATACTATAAAAACATTATTTATTCTTTGATTTGTTTCAAATTTGGTACACATGTGGCACATTTTTCTATATAATATACATCACAATTATTTAAATATATTTAATGCTTGATTTTTACAAATTTTTAAACATGAAGAAAAATGCATTGTTCAATATTACATCAACACTTTGCGTTCACGATAAAATAGCATAAAATCAATATAATTGGATAAAAATTCACTCAAAATAAAGAGAATTATTCAGTTTCTCGAATAAAGCTAAATATTGAAATTTCACCGACTCTCGATCGTATTTAAAATCAAATTTAAAACTCGAACTTTAATGAAACTTAAAAATTAATTTTTTTTTTCAAAAATCAAATATTTTCGAATGTTCTCAAATCTTTTTGTCATTTAATGAACTCAACAATTTTCTTTATCTTGAACCAGTTTTTATTTAATTATATTGATTTTATGCTATCTTATCGTGAGCGTAAGGTGTTAATGCAATATTGAACGATACATTTTTTCCTTAATGTTAGAAAATATTTAAAAAAAAATAATAAGTGTCGAAAAAAAATGTTAATAATTGCGTTGATATCATCATTGCATGTGTATAGTAGAATATATATGAGTACTAAATTTGAAATGAATCAGAGAAAATAAGTAATGTGGTACTTAGAGCATAGTTTTTGAGGCGTTATAACCATATTAAAAGGCATGCGACCACAAATTGTTGTGTTGAAAATTTTGAATTCGAACCATTCGTGAACAGCTCAGTCTACAGTAGAGGTCTTCAACCCATATCACACGGGCCACTGGTGACGCACCAAGACACCGTTAGTGAAAACTAAAATCAGCATTCCACTATACCTAAACTCTGAAACTGATCGTAATTTTCATTCATTTTGGACATGCTTTCTAATCGGGTGAACAGCTGGTATATCTATAGAAAATCATATCTTGACCAGAATCTTTACTGACCTGTTTTCACTTAAAATATATCAGAGAATAAGTCATTAAAATTTTCTGAATTTCATCAGAATTTTTTTTACCAATAGCGATCGGGGGTAAAATCTGGAACAAATTTTCTATTCAAAATGGAAGTTGGTTTTTTAACATCAAACTGATAGTCCTGAGCATCATTGTACAAAACTCTGAGTAAGCGAGTTCGAAAATTGTCAAATTAATAAATAATTACTTAATGATTGTTTATTAATTAATTGTTGATAATTATATAATTTATTTACAGTTATTTTTGTTCTGTGTGTGTCGCTTAAAGGATAAAACTTTAAAACTGTAAAATATGCAGCACTCGGATGAAAAACAACGCCAATAAGCATCAGTCCCAGCCGATTCCCATAGAGGAGTGGTTCTCAAACTTTTTAAGTCCCGGAGCATTTTTTTGGTGAAAGTTCAACGCGGAGCAAATGTTCGCCTAGCCGTTATATGAGTCAATCACACAAAATGAGCAATTTTTTAAGTAATAGTTAGTACAAATGATCTTCTAAGGCACTGGTGGCCACATAGGTGCCGGAGCCTGAGGGTAGTTCAGCCCCTTCCTAATAACTTCTGTAAGGAGGCTGGACCCCCAATAATCAATGAATATACAATTAAATGCTCCCCTCCCCTCCTGCGCACAGACCCGAGTCCCGTATACGGGACGAAAGACTGACGTCTTTCATATTAAGAACATTTTTGATATTCGATCCATCTCTTGAAAAAGTCGACGTGCAGACCATACGTTCCGCTATTATGGGATATATCACCTTCCACCCTTATTTCGGCTATCTTCTTGTTTCCATAGAAATGCTCGTTTTGTCACCTTTTTTGAGCACTTTTTTTGGTGGGGCAGGGGTTTAACCGCAAATCGTTGCGTGCTTCGATAGAACCTGATTTTACTTACAGCATGTTGCACATAGGCATCGGAATGAAGGCTCAAGGTACTGCCCCCCTCGACCAATAATTCATGAATATACGATCCATGGGGGAGGGAAACCTTGGAATTTCGTACTTATGAGACATCCAGCAAACTAGCCTCCCCTTCTAATCCCTAATTCTGTCTTTACGCTTGTCTTTTCAAATTAGAAACGAAACAAACTCACCTTCAATAAAAATTATCTACAAGGCTGTGTCTCGATGCATAGGCTCTGGGGCATCGTGATAGTGAGATTGGTACTATAATTTCCGAGGATAAGTATAGTACTCGGTGGGTAGATACTTTGAGCTATGTAAGGACCAGTATGTCCTCTTCCCTGGGGGTGGACAATGGGGCTACTAAGACGGGTCTGCTTATCTCATAGCTTTCCTTCAATGCGTTTTCGTTTAAATAAAATTATATAAAAATGTTCATTTAAAAAGTAGTGATAATTTCATTCCGTTTTAATGAAAATTGCGGAGATATTGACATTTTTACACGCTCCTCAATCAACAAGAGGTCAATGGGTAAAAAGTTATTTTATTTTTTTATACTACTACCACTAAACCACACACGCACCTCGTACACAAATTCCTCTGAGGAATGTTTTTCCAATACATGTTGGAATGAGCGTGTACGTGTTGTGAACCTAACGTGAAGTTTGTTACTGTGTAATGTTTGTTAGTGCTGCTATCTGCCATCAAATTTTTGTAATAATGAGCGAAGTGCAAAGATTGAATGATTGTACTGTTGCAGGGGTCGGTTGCTTTCTGTGGCGTTATATTTTTTGGTGGAAAAAATTTGCTTCGTGTTTTTCTCGATAAGGAAGTAGTTCATCGAGATATTGATAATTAAATCCATTTAGTTATAGTACTTTTTACCTGAAAAGTATCTAAATTTCGCAAGTTAGGTGGCAGTTTATTCTAAAGAAATTCCACAGAGGAAATTAAAAGAAAAATTTCCACTTCCGTCGAAGACGATGAAATCTTGATTCATGCATGCGAACGATTTGATTCAAAAAGTCTGAACTTGGGACTACTATCGGAATTTAGGACTATAGATATGTACAGTCTTCCATCACGGCGACCAGATCTAAAATAATAATAATGATAATAAAAAAATAAAATAAAACCAAACGATATATATATAATTATTTTATTTCGAAATTTTCGAGCAGTGCCTGTAATCCCTCACCAGGATAAAGTTCTCTTACCTGAGAATGTTTCTGAGAAGTGTGGTAGCCAACTGCGTTCAATAAATTTCTGCAGCAATGATGAAAGTCAGTTTTCCGTTTATTTTTTTTTTCTGAACTATGGCGATAATTACATGGCTCCACGGCTGCCCTCAATACTTAAAATTTTGGAGAAATCTATAGGGAATTTATGGCCCGATTTCCAAATGCACGAATAGCGGTTAATGGAATGGTTGACACTCTCTCTGAACACCCTCTTAGCTGACGAGACAAAGAATTTGTTTAGGAAGTCGTCTGAAAAATTGTAAGTAAAAGTGTTGTGATCAATGATGACATATGGTGCAGGGCCGTTTTAACGAATGGGCCCAACCTGGGAAGAAACACCCCCGAAATTTTTCACCCGCTCCACAGTGTGTTATTTTGTCAATTCTAGGGGGGACAAAATTAGATTTTTCGACTGATCTGAAAAGGGGAAAATATTATATTTCTCGATAGCAGAATGTCCTCATGAACTGCAACTTACCAATTTCTTTCAATTTGTTTCAACTGAATATTTCAAACTTCATTTTAATTTCGTTGTTGCACTGAGCTATATGCTTTCAAATTTATCTTCGTCGTTTATATATAGCACACGTTATGTATTCTAGCTGTAGTTATGTATTATGTAGTTATGTATTTTCTAAGCTTCCTTATAGGTGATAATATTGGTTTATTATTACGTGCTTTTTATTTTGTGTGCTAAAATATTTTCAATCTGATTTAACATATTTATGATCGGATACGTATATATATATATTTACGTGCGCACAATTATATACCGAATTCTCCAATACACAGGGTCAAGGTCAAACACAATTGTGCCAGTTAAAAACAACAGATTTTGCACATTTCTTTGCAAAAGATTGTCCGGCAGAGCTGAGTTCTTACGATGTATTTGATTGAATGGACTTCGTAGGTCGTTGCGGGTCGTTGCATTGATTAAAAGTAGCATGGGATGAATAGGAAAAAAATGGGACTTGTCGTACCGATCGGTTATAATGGAACGGTTGCAATAACGGGTGGTCATTGTAACGAGCGTCGACTGTGTAAATAATGCAGAAATAAACAAAGCTTGCACTACTCCACGTGAGGTCTTTGTTAGCAAAGGTATATATATATAGGATATACACATATACATTAAAGGTCGCCATAACGCGTGGTCCTTTTAACGAGCGTAGACTGTATTATTTTCTAACCTGATGCATTTTCACTGCAACTGCTTACATTAATAATATAGGTTTTTATTCCGTAAAAATATGTGAATATTTTGAGGAAACCATCTATCTTTCACATGGTACTTAAACTCGTGTGTTGCAGATACAATGATACCTCAACTAACGAAGATAATTCGCGCGTGCGTGCACCTTTATAAAATGGAAACCTGTCTAAAATGACATATTATTTCAGTCTCTTGACATTCCGTTTCGTTCAGGTTTCATTGCATAATATAATCGAAAAAAAGGCGTGATACAGAGAACTTTATGTTAAAAAGTTACTTTGACAAAAATCCAGATCATGCTAAGAGATGATGGAGCACGCTGAAGGTTAACGAACGCACTCGTCCGCACGTAATGCACAATTGCGAATTCAGCAGCGTGTAAAGGTAGCTTTCAGTGGAGGACGTCAGACGCCTCTAGTCGCCTGACTAAATGTCGGCTGTTGTCGCTCGCTTTGCTTGCCTCGTGTTGTCGCTTCCAGTAGATGACCGGCTTTATACCAGTGAGAGAATAAATGAAAATGTCTTTTGAAAGCAAAAAAGAGGAATCGGAAACATAAAAAAGTATGTGAATGGAACAAAAAAACTAAATCACATTTTCTGGTTTTTTTCTCGTGAAAATGGACAGTGTGTCTGACGAATGTTGAAATTTTTGCAATCAGAAAAACTTGTTGTAACAATCGATCAGTAGCGAAAATCATTTCTTGATGGCTAGTAGCACTCTAAATCGCCTTCATCCATTGGAAAAGTGTCTCCAAGATAAATCTTCGTCGGGTATTTCGAATGTCAAACATTAACACAACAGAGAGATAGAAAGAGAGTAAAAAAATGGAAAACTCTAACACACACTAAAGCACTATTTTTTTTTTCTTCGATAGCAAACAAACATTGATTTTCTTTTTGCCCTAATTGCCTCAATTCCATTGTCGAAAGTTGTTTGATAAGTTCGTAACTAAAAACAGAACCCCTTGGAAGTATCTATAAAAAGCATAAGATCTCTGTAAATGGAATTGAAGTGAAAAGGAAAGAATAATGGCAGAAAAAAATGAGTTGGAATAAGACTATCTTTTCCACATTCTTTTTCTTAAATCAAATGTTAACTAAAAAATCGACAAAATCTGATTAATTTTCTATTTCTAATAAGGACTAATTTTAGTTTTTTATTTCCTTTCGTTAAGATTCAATATCATCTTGAGGCTGAGCTAGAACATGATGTAAACGTATCCCAAAAATACCAATGGGTCAAAAAAAAAAAAACTTATCTAAATCAAACCACACCCAAAACCAAAGGAAATTCTTTGAAAGTGCTTTGCTGTAATGAGAATTCCTCCCACTCTCTCTCTCTCTCTCTCTCTCTCTTTCTATCTATCTCCCTATTCTTTCAGCACCGTTTATAAGGAGGTGTAAGCGTTGATGAAAACTGTTGGTGAAAGATCACTGGAGTATATCACAGATGAAAGTTATTAATAAAATTAGTATTGGATAAATGAATTAAAAATTGATATAAAGCAATTATTATTTATGAATTCTACAGTTCTTTCGCGTGTAGTTTTTTTTTCTCTCTATGGATCATCTCACACGAAACCTGATGATTTTTCTTTTATTAATATCGGTAATCGCGGCTCTGAGATATCAGATGGTCATACTAAATTGACTATATTGATAGATGTTTCTAGATTTCGTGAAAAATTCTGTCGGATGTAACGGTAGAGGTGTATTTTAAATCTCTTTAACACACAGCATTAATACAGGGTGCATAAGAAAGTCACTTTATCCTGGAATAACTCACGAACCGTTGATCCTAGAAGCATACTTCTAATTAGAAAAAGCATCCAAATAACGTGCAGACCTAAGATACTTCATTCATATTGCGAGGGGTTTTATAGTTAATAAAATAAAAAATTGACTTTTCATTTGGTCAATTTGTCCTAAGAAAACTGAATTAGAGGAAGATACTGTCCCGTCTTTCCTGAAGCTAACAAAAAATATTCACGTTTAAAGTGGAATATTCGCTGATATATTTGGATTCGAAAAATGCTGAAAATGAGGGAAGTGCATAAAGCGCAACGATGAACCTCTCCGCTAATTATACGAAGTACAGATGACTGAACACCAAGAGAAGATAACTTCGGAAAGAAAAGTCACAGTCCTTTGTGGGGAATTACGCCACCAACTTCTCACTGTCCGAGAGAGTGCTCTACCATTAAGCTACGGAGGGCAACCTTTTCTAACCGTAGAACAATCTATATGTTCTTTGGGCTGAACGGGACTGTGGAATAGACAGCTTCCTAACTCGGCCAAACTAACTCCTAACTTCCTAACCTTCCTAACTCTTCCAACAGCTCGTAACGACGTAAGGCCCCAGATGGCAACATGAACGCACCGATGAACCTCTCCGCTAATTATGCGAAATGCAGATAGCTGGATACAAAATTTGAATGCGACTTTTCTTTTCGAAGTTATCTTTGCCTTGTATCCAGTCATCTGTACTTTGTATATAAAGAGTATAATGAGCTTATTCATTAGTTTCTGTGGTTCTTTTCTTTATTTTCAGCGATATTCTAATTCAAATGTCTAAGCAAATATTGCGCTTAAAAACATGATTTTTCTGTTGGACGCAGAGGAAACAAGGCAAAATCTTTCTGACTTACTTTTTTAGGACAGGGAGACCAAATAAAAAGTTTTTTTTTTTTTACTTTAATAACTATAAAACCTTTTTACATATTAATGATGTACTTGAGTTCTACACATTCTTTGAATACTTTTTTTTGCAATTGGAAATATGCTTCTAGGATCAACGCGAATTATTTCATAATAAAAAGACTTTCCTATGCACAGCATGCATAACACCTACAGGGATAGCGTTACCGATCACCATCGTGCTTAATCACGATAAAATGTTTTATTTGGACAGTACATATGCGCGAAGCTGATTAAATATATTCAAACGGAATTAATTTATAATAATTTTTTAATGTAAAAAATATACAAAAATATAACACATTACTTTTATATATAATCTCTAGATTTTTAAATGCGTTTTTTCTAATGAATTGGCAGTTTTTTAATCCCTTCCTGAAGGAAAAAGAGTTACGTGTACTTTTTGGTCACGTGCTACTCTACTCCTGCATCATCGTTGAATCGCTGTCCTCCAAATGCCTCTTCATGAGATTAAAACAAATGATAGGGTGCGCAGGAAGATAAATCTGAAAGGTGAGAGGGGTGTCTCACCTTCAGCTTTCAATTGCTAATGTGATAGTGAACACTTTTTGGTTATCCAGGGTCCATGCTAATCACTCTCCCATAGCTAATACTGAACCAACTGTTGATTCTATTTCTGATACCTTCATGTGGCTATTATTTCGTGAAGAGCACGAATGTTTTTCGCAGTTATGCTCGTCCACGTGAAGGGTCATTTTGGACCGTGTCATGTCCTGTTGAAAAAATTTATTTCAAACATACATTTGAGTTTTAAATTCAACATACACTTGAAGTGTTTCTTCCCTGCACTCTGCACGGTACCTCCTCAGAATTGCAGATGGTTTTACATCAGAAAATTTGTAATACAGTAGACTCTCTCTAATCCGACACATGTCAGATCAAGATGCGCCGGATTACTGAAAGTAAATTGAAAAAAAGCCAATTTGAATAATATACATTTCAGTGCACTGGCATACAGTGACATGTTTTCCTCTTCTATGATTGAAGAAAACCAGCCTTAAAAACGCCAGATTACTGGATAGGCCGGACTATCGAGAGTATACTGTAATGCACTGCGCATAGCATTTATTTATCTCTTGCTCGCTCATTGTGATACTTATGAATTATTGCAGATGATAACAAGAGATAGGATACTGCAAACATCCAAACCACTTGCCAATAATAGTGTTTTTCTGCTGTTCTTTCGTGCGCTTCATTCACGCCTGTGTGGCCGTACATTTGAGGGCCATCCACCTACAGCCTACCTTTCTAGAATGGAATTTCGATTGATATGTGAACCACCTACGTAAAAGATTGAATTCACTAAAAAAACGTGTGTTCATCTGCCAACGATTCAGCCTACTTTTTTTCACTTTGGCTACAAATGTTTTCCTTCTGATTAGCCAAATTGTTACAAATAATGTGATAAACAGTGTGTGAGACCACTGACTGTCACCATTGGCAATCATTTGTATTCATGGTCTCTGTCTCTATGTATTTCAGAATCGCTTTGCAGTCAACGGGCTAATTCGACAACTTCGAGTGATATGTTGCTTTTTGGTGTTTTGTATCGAAGATCATTTGGATACAAAACGCCAAAAAGCAACATATCATAGCTGGAAAACTGAATCCAGATTTTCAAAATGTCAGAATATATATTAATGAACATTTAACACCACACAGAAAAGAAGAAATTGTTTTTATTATGAGACAAACTAAAGAAAGGATTGCATACAGATTCGCCTGGGTGAAAGAAGGCAAGCTATTCCTCCGAAAAGATGAAAACTCCAAAATAATAAGGATAACGACTGAAGAACAACTCCAAAAGCTTGAGTTTAATGCAAGTAACAACAGAAACTGAAAACTATGAGAGCTCTACACAGAGCCCTTACCCACTGGAGGAAATTGAAGTAAGGAGAGAATTCTCAGTATTCCTAAGGCAGGAAATAAAACACTGACTTTTCTGGTTTTGAATATCTAAATTTTAAGAACTAATTTTGACAATTTTTTGATTTTCCTTGGAACTTTAAATAAACAAATTGATGTGATATGCTTAACTGAAATATGGATAGAAAAGAAAGAAAAATTTAATTTTGAAATCGCAAATTATAAAGGCATAAGTTAATATTATTCATATATTAATTGTAGAACATGCAATAGATCAGGTGGTGTAATGATGTATATAAATAATGATATTGTATCAAACAAAAAAGAAAAGGGAAGTCAACTTAAATACGGCTGAAGAACTACATATAAATTTCCCAGAATATAACTTAGATGTTTTGCTCTTGTATCGATCTCATTCATATACTAGTACTCAATTCAATGAAGAACTGGAATTATATTTGAAAATGGAGAACACACAAATTTATTAATTGTTGGTGATATTAACATTGATTTGTTCAATAGAAATAGCATAACGTCACAATATCTTTATGTATTAGCAGCAAACGGATTAGTCCCTTTACATGAAAAAATGACCGGACAAACGGACATAAAACAAACATGTATTGATCATGTTTTTTTATAGAAATAAACAAAACTGTGCTCATGAATTTACTGTTCTTTAAACCCTAATTACAGATCACTATCCTGTATTGGGATACATAGACTTTCTGCAGAAAAAAATGAATAGTATAAATGAGGAAAGTAAATATGTATAAAAATCATAAATTATGAAAAATTTGAAACTTTTATCTCTAAACTGAATCTTAAGAATGTTATTGAAGATGATAATGCTGAAAATAAATATAAGTGATTTATGGATATTTTAATGTTGAATTCAAATTTATTTACCAGGGCAGTAAAAAAAAAGTCTGCTGGAAGGACTTTTCAGTCCCTTGAGGCTACAAAGTGTTTGTTTGTAATATGTGTGCATCCATTTTTTTTTTGTGTATTACATGTTTGTATTTTTGAAAAAAAGTACATTTTAAATACAGAAATTAGTTATTCGTAAAACTTTCATCACTATAATTCAATATTCTATATCGAAGGTGTGTGTGTTATTACTACTATATATAAATAAAATGCATAAACCGTATTTCTTATTTAATAAAATTACGTTATCATCTTGCGCTCATCTTTAGTTTACGATCTCATGTACCAAAATAATTTTACTGGCATGTGAGTTTCGTCAGTACTTTCTGTCTTCATTATTTTTCTTCTTTACCCAACGAAAAATAATAGTAACGTCAGTTTCGTTAGCAGAACATTTGCTTGGGTAGATAATTAGCATCAGAAAATATTGACAAGTTCAACAAACAATCAAAACTTTGTGAAGTTTGATTAACAAATTGATGGAATTTTATTTATATTTGAGAAGGGAGACAAGTGCTCTGATTGCAGCCGTGGGTGATATTGATTTTAATATAATATATAACATTCACAGACATAGTGATTTATTTATGTCACATTCGAAAAATAATTCAACGAATAAATTCAGTTATCTAAATATAAAAATACAATAGGACATTCAATAAGATCTTAAACTTTTATACTGAGAAACATTTGCGATGTCAGTGTACGTGCAAATAATAGTTTGATTGATATGATTTATATCTGAACGAAAATAACTGTAAAATACACTGAGCAGAGCCACCCTTACAAGACGCGTGGCCCGGTGCGGAAATAACAGCGGGGCCAGAGGCGTCTTAACAATTTCGGGGCCCCTTAGCCCCAACCTTTTATATTCTGTGGGAGAGGGGAGTCGGCATCCAAAAATTCATATTCCCCCACACCGAGGGGTTAGCGCACCAACTTGTCGGTGAGTATAAAAAAATCTACCATTCGGAATCTGCAATAAATTGTAGGTACCTGTCTAATTATCCCTCGTGTGCAGAAAATTACCATGGTATGAAAGAATGATCGATTGATTAAAAATAAGAAAAATAATTTATAAAGATAATTCTAACACCCATGAAAATTCAAAACATATGAAAGAAATAATTCTAGCACCAGTGAAAATTCGGATTTCCAGAAGTGATGGAAACTCAGAATTTATGAAAGAAATAATTCCAGAACTGATGAAAATTCATAATAAATGAAAGAAATTATTATTACAAAGAGCGCGGGACCTCCCAAAACGCGGGGCCCGGTGCGCCCGTACCCGTAACACACCATTAAGGGGGTCTGACATTAGCAACTTCAAATAAGACAAAAGCTAACAAAGAAAGCTCTTAGAGTGGTTTCTGCAGCTAAAATGCGGGTCATCATGATTTAAGTGGCTTTGAACGTGGCTTAGTATTCAGCATTAGTGAGATGGGTCAACATTTCCGAGGTAGGGATTAAATTTGAATTTTTACGCACAACCACACAAGAGCGTATCGGAAATATAGAGAATCCGTGAAAGCATCAAATCTACGACAGAGGTGCAAGCCCGAAGTCAGGGCCGCAACTAAATGCTTGGTTACCCGGGGAAAGTGTGCATTTTTATGCCCCCTTGTAATGTTCAAGGACAGGTTTCAGAATGAAATTTGCGCCCCCTCTGGTCCATCGTCCGGGCCACGAGATCCGCCTGCTCCCCCCCCCCTAGTTGCGGCCCTGCCCGAAGTAACGGGAGATGGCTGACAAGAATCGTTTCACGAGATCGACGTGCAACACACTCTGCGTCAAATCACTGCAGATTTCAATGTTGGGCCATCAACAAGTATGAGCATGTGAACTTTACAACGATTCCTCCTTGATTGAGACTGCAATTTCGATGACTGCAAAGCACAAAACTATGCGCCTTGCCTGGCCTCGCCAGTACTGCCATTGGACTGTTGACGACTGAAAACACGTTGTCTAGTCAGATGAGTCACGTTTTCAGTTGTATCTGGCTGTTGAACGTTTACGGATATGGAGAAAACCCCATAAAAAATCATGGACCCCGCATGTTAACGGGAGACTTTTCAAGCTGGTAGAGACTCTGTCGTGATATAGGACGTGTAGTTGACATGGTATGGGACCCCTGATAGGACTACAGACGACGCTGCCAGTGCATTAACATCCTTTCTGAACACTTACACCCATTCGTGTTCTGTGTGCATTCCGACCGGCTTGGACAATTCCAACAAGACAATGCGCCATCACACAAGTCAAAAGTTGCTACCCAGTGATTCCAGAAACCCTCTTCTGACTTCAGCATACTCCGCAAGCCGCCTACATCCCCAGACATGAACATTATTGAGCACATAATGGATATCTTGCAACGTGCTGTACAAATTCACCTCTCGTCGTTATGGGATTGTGAGTTCCCTGCGATAATCATAGTGTTAATTCTGTCCAGGATACCTTCACGCATTAGTGGAGTCCATGCTACGTGGTATTTCAGTGGTTCTGAGTGCTCGAAGGGAACCTACATGATATTAGGTAGGTGCACCAGTTTTTCCGGGACTTTAGTGTATATTCTTGGTACTTTAATTATTCCAGGGTAAGCAGAGATTTTTCTTTCAATGACATTTCACTCCAGATTACACTTGAATACTACGATAACTTTTGAATTGTAATCGAATTTCATATCATAAACCAGATATATTTTTACATCAACTGTAAAAAATATTTAGTTTAAAAAACTTTAAATTTTTTCAAACACAAAAAAAAACCACTTGAAAGCATATAATTGCATATTGCATCTCAGCCTCACCTGTTGTATTCACAGCTTTAATACGAACGGGAGAAAAACGCCTTTCAACTACATCATACATTACACCGCTTTTACTTTAAGGCAAAAAATAATATTATTTAGCAAGTTTTTCATATTAAAATATATAGAATGGTTTAATTTATTATACGTCAGGATCGTGCACTTGTTTTATATTATATTAGAAGTGGAGTGATGAAACGAAATCGTACGATATGCTATTCACTTTCGTGCGGAGAGCGAAAATTGTCATCCGTGCCCCACATTTAAATAATGTTCAGATTTGTTTGGCTTAATGCATTCCAATTGTGGTTTCGGGGCAGAAATATACTTCTCCGTAGCCTATTAATTTCATCCACGACTGCGTTCGTCAATTCTATTTTTCTCCTCGGAGCGTTAAACCAATGCGCGATCAAGATCAATAACGGCATATTTTGCCCTGTTGGATTTCTTTATATATTCAGCCGGCTTTCGTAATTTTAGAATACATAAGTGTGCGAGTGTAATTTTAGAATATGTAAATTTTAGGATGCATAATTTGACTGAGACTGGTTGAACTTAGCTGACGGCGTCGACAGACGTATGCGATAAATGATACCGATTTGTTAACGGATGCGTGAATTTGTCGAATCATAATTTTGTCAGAAATATATTTGTGGAACAAGGAAGAGAGCTGGAGCGATACACAGTATTGAAAAAAAATATTCAATTATTTTTCCTATACTCTGGATTGAAAATTCTTATTTTTATTTTTTTTTTTTTTTTTTGTTATGATGAGCGAAACGTAAAATTAAAGAGCTATCTGGATAGTTTTATCCATGAAAGAAGTGGTGGACAAATTGAAAAAAGGGCGTCCAATGCGAGATGCAGCCAATGAATCGGAAGTTGCCAAAAGCATAGTTCGACAATCGTGGAAAACATTTTCTGAAAGTTAAACAGGTACCACACGGTGCTAAATCTGCTGATGTCACAAAAAAATTCCGCAGATAAAGATAACACCCACGTAACGGCAAAAAAATGTCATCCCATATGCTTGATTGTTCCTATGGATACTTCACCTAAAGCATAAAGCTTTCTTGTGTGTAGTGATGACTCCAACCAGACTGGACAGCTCCCATGAAATGTTTCGACCGTAGATGAAAAGAGATTCTCTTTATGGTCTGGGGGTGCCAGTAACATCGAACTGCCTATTCCACCACCTACAGCATAAAAATTGACCATACAGAAGTGGGAACTTTACGGTCTGGAAAATGGAATCGTGATATTCACGGAATCTCGGCCTTATTCGAAAGAATTTAATCTTTTCTCATATAAACACATTCTTTTTGTTGCTGAACTTTGTTTCCATAAATTATATTTCACTTAGTTTCCATAAATTATATTTCACTTAGTTTCCATAAATGATACTTTACTTTGTTTCCATAAATGATAATGTTTGTTTCATGTTTTGGATCACGTTTATGTTCAGTTTCAAAGATGGGGAATAGACTGAATGTATCCAGAAACTAACTTTTAAATCATCTGACGATACTAGGAACATTCGCAAAATGTTGCGGGACGAAAGTTTTTAAACGCTTATAACTCAGGAAGTACCCATTGCAGGTCAAAAGCAATAGTATCGTCAGATGCACATTGCAAAGAAAAATCAAATAATAATAGTTTGGTTTTAATATCTCTTCCCGTCTGAACACCAGACCCGCTACCCTGATTATTAACAAACTGTTTTTCGCTATATCTCGAGTATTTCACAACGAAAATACAGATAGACAACATTGGTATAGCTTGTTAGCTATTCCAAAGACAAAGCCGGTGATAATGACACGATTCCATTATGTAAATACCAACCACACGATTCAAGGCACAAAAAACGTATGCACGTCATAACTTGTGGCCGTGTCTATGACACAGACTACCCCGATTTTTTAGTCATAAAATGTGTGATCGAATCACAAAAGCAAAGGCGATAGCGGTTACTTTTAGAAAGTGCAAAGTAGTTTTTTATCAGTAGCAAATACCATATTTTTCCGATGTATTTACTGCGATTTGTGATGTCAACTATCCTAAGGTACAGGGGATACAATGTGGTAGGGCTCCTCGTGGGTAACACAAAATCTACTGCAAGTCATCGTAGCACTTGCAATTTTTTGACGCAGCATGACTTTGATTGTCTTCAATCCAATAAAAATCATAATTCAATCCGAGGGTGCATGTGGTTCCAGCATAATGCAGTGTTTTATGCCAATTCTTCAGAGAAATACAGAATTATTCAAGCCCTACATTTCTGCTGCAATGGATAGCACCTCCTAGAGATAGAAGGACTCCGCACGGGTTGCCAAGTTCATCTGTAACGTCATTAAGACTACCTAGCCAGTTTGTCACATTTTAAACCACAGCATCCTATTTCGTTTCTTCTTATTTTGGCAGAGAATCTTCTTGGTTGGCTCACAATTGGGATTTGGATATGGGACATAGAAATCGCCATTTCTAAGCCTGAGATAATTTCTTTTCCGCACAACAATGATGCTGGTACAAGCAGAGAATTTTTTCCCTGAATATTCTGAGGGAAAATGGACTACTTGCTGACGACACGAGCAGCGTGTGGAGGCCTTCTATCTCTAGGAGGTGCTAATTGGTTACGGCGCGGCGTAGCTGTTATATATAGCACCCATCTCCCTCGAACTTTCCTTTCCCTCAATTTCTTTCCGTGGCTCCTTCTGCTGGGCATTATATACGCAATTACCATTGCACCCTTCAAGAGTTAAAAATGACTCTTTTTTTTTTTTTTTTCAAACTTTCGTTCTCACCCAAACTTTGTCATTTAGCGTCTTTTTTTCCGTTTCGGGCGTAATTTCCTTAAATACGGAATATTGTTTAAATGACATACAATTATTATATTTACGCCAAATATAGTGTCATTAATGTGTTTTATATTTATTTTCCAGTGTTTGCACCTCAACCTTTCGTACCCGACCACACATTCCATGACGAGAAATGCTTGTTCAGGCTATTTCCAATGGTGATGTCACACTCTCCGCTATCCATACAAAGGTTTTTTTCAACAGCTGGCTGATGCGAAGATGTGTTTAGGGAAGAGAGAAAATTCAACTGTGCCCTTGCGAAGAATCGAACCCATGTCGGGGGTGAATCGAACTTGCTGGGTGTGAGCACCCTAGATCCACTTCACTACAAAGCAACGAATCTCAATCTTTCCTGAGAGCTCGTGTGCACTGAACGCATTCGTCCATGTACGTTGGGCTTAACTCGGGATAGCGGAGAGTGACATCATCTTTGGATAATTCGCCATCTGGTGAGAGTGTCAAATATTGCGATCTTTGACCTGGGTTACTTCACCACACCAACTCCGGTCATATCGCTATACTGCAATTTACTGTGATTTATGAGCTGGGTTGCGAATAACGACGCCATTTATCGGCGGTCACCTCAAGCTCGTTAAGGAAAATATCTTGTTATATATATATTCTTCCCCCGGTTGGAACCTGGTTCCTGACAGCAACCTTCACGGTGGTAGACGAGCATCTCACCTGATTCCTGAGTTGGGAATCAGGTAAGAGGAATTAGGACGGTTTCCGACCGTCTATGTACTGTGTCCCGTTCAGCACACATGGGCTTGTAAGGAAAGATTGAGATTCGTTGATTTTGTAGTCTAGTGCGCTCACCCGGCAAGTGAGAGGACGCGAGTTCGAATCCTTGTAATCACAGTTGAATTTTCTTTCTTTACTGAATTCATCTTCACATCAGCCAACTGTTGAAAAACCTTCGTGTTGTTCAGGCTATTCTATCATCTCACTTCTATCTAACTCTACATCACTCTGTGTATCTCTATATAAACCAGAAGGCCTCTTGATTTTAATTTCTGTTTTCTGTAACATGTTCATTAAATCACAGAGATGCGACAAAGTTTACTAGAGAAAAGTGATTAAATATTAACTGTGCAACGGATGCAACATCACCGTCGTTATAGCTCTGCGGAACAATAAAGTGTAATAACACCAATTTTTCGGATCTAAGTACTTCAAATGTATTTACTAAGCAATTATTTTCTCCAATCAATAATAAATCATTTCCTTTCAACAGTCTCTTATTTTGGAATTACACTAGCTAAAAGTGTGGGTTTTGTTGTCGAACCAGGTCCTTTACACAAAAGCCCGGTTTCCCATTCCAGCTCGGAATGAGATCGAATAACCATAAAATACGTCGAGAGAGTTTAGCTTTGTTTTTAAGTGAGATCATGTTACTTTCAAATGCATATAAATATTTATCATGTTCTTTAATTGTCTGCAAACAATAGATTTTGTGGGAACTAAAACCCGCTATCATTTCCCACGAACTCGAGAAAATTACGTCAGAATTAGTCTGAAAAGCTAAAAATCATTTCGAGAGTTAAACCACAAAATATTCCCGTTCAAAATGGCGGCAGTAAATTAGGAATCAACATGCCTCATTAGATAAAGTCTTACGTTTGCAGAATTTTTAGAAAATTTCGAAGGGAATATTTTATTTATTTATTTTATTTAAATTCTCTAGTTTGCGTATTATACTTTTAAAGGTTTTAGAAACGCAAGTTTTTTTTGAAGTGCAAAATGCCATTAGTTTTATTACTAAAAGCCAAGTTGCTTATAATCTGTGTAGTTTCACTGGAAAATCGTTTTTCTTCTCATATTCTTTGTGAAACGAGCAACGAAGCGATATAAAGAACGAAAAATAAAACGTAATTAAATAATGGCCAATCTGTTTAATTGTATTTCCTTTATTAGCTAGATTTGTGTCCAAGGAACACAAGCATGTTTGATGGCTTTTTTAGCCGGCATTTCCTTTCCTGTTTTTCAATTTCCTCTAGAGAGAGAAACCCGGATCCCCCGTAAACAACATTTACTATTTTTTAAGGAATCAAGAAATAATAGTAATAATTCTAAAGCTAAAAAAAAAAAAGCAAACACCGTGGTTTCAGAAACATCCCAAATTCCACGCAAAGTGAAAATTGAAAACATGAAAGATTAAATATGCTCTCTATATTATATGTATTTTTACCCCCAATCCGAAATTGCAAGAATTCTAGCGCAGAAAGCGAAATCTCCCGCTCTTTTTTCTAAATAACATTAATAATGAAATGAATGCATGCTAATGTCTCTTTTTTTATGTAAAAAACTAAAAATTCAAAACTAACTCTAAATATATTTTAATAAATGAAACCTCAGAAG
Source organism: Pholcus phalangioides (assembly GCF_987345545.1). Taxonomy (NCBI): domain Eukaryota; kingdom Metazoa; phylum Arthropoda; class Arachnida; order Araneae; family Pholcidae; genus Pholcus; species Pholcus phalangioides. Next base: position 34,475,495 of record NW_028301600.1, on the reverse strand, counting down.
GGCTCAGAAAAAAAATCTGTGTATAACGCTAATGTTTTGAATTTTCTAAAAATTGACATTCTAATTTAAGAAATACATGAACTTCCATGAACATACATGAACTTTTATCTCAATTACATATCATTTTTTAATACCAATTATACTGTATCTATTATTTTCTATATTCTGGTGTTTTTACCCAATTATTACTTCATGATAGAGTGCTCGCCGCTTATTACGAGCACTTTTATCATGATGGTTTTGATTTTAGTTAGCGGTTGATTTTTATAAACAGCGAATCAAAAACTAAAATTAAAAAAAAATGTTTTCAAAGGGAAGTTCAAGAAAGAAAAATATGATTCATTGTACACTGGTGGTTTTACATTTGGATAAAAGAAATCATTGACGACTAATTAATTAATTAAATAAACTAGGATATATATACATGTTTGTTTCAAAAAATTAGAACACCCCAGAAATTTACGATAGCAGTTTGTGAAATGCTAAAGTGTGGAAAAGAGCCCAAACTCTGACAGTACGGTTGTAATTTAAGTTTTCATTTTCCAAGAGGTTCTTTTTGAGTATATTGATTGCAAAAAATTTGCACATAAAGTACATTGAATACGCTTTAAAATGAAAAATTAATTTTTCCTGTTTGTTTCAAAAAATTAGAACATCTGACTTAAATCGGATGATTACATTAATATTTTTTCATGCAAATTTACATTCACTCGATCGAAAGAGTTTTGAATGTCTTTCCTGGTTATGTATGTAAACCTAGAATATAGTGCAAACTTCGCCCTATGGGTAGAAAAACATGACATTTTTGGAATCTCAAAATTAAATGCATATTTGCTTGGACAGTATCAGAAAACACGTGCTGATATCGTGCGAATGCTGTGGCCATCTTCAGTTTTGACCATAAATTTTATGCATCAAGACATTGAATATTGATAATTCTCAGGCACATATATAGATTGGACCTCTAAACCACGAATACCATCGTCGCTATTTTCGAGCCGATAGCAGCTGGTTTGCAATTGATCAGCTTCTTTTTAGGCTGACTCCACAATCTCCGCCTCCTCATTCACGATATGGCCTATATCGTTTGTGCAGGTATTTAACAAAATGGTAGCACTTACAATCCCTTTAGTCCCCAACGATGTTACAAAACTTCTGGGAAATCACAATAGAATGATATTTCTTCACGTACACACGGCCCACAACTCGTGTTATACTACTTGGTGTCAGAGAAATGGGCAAATTTGCCTAAGCTCTTCCCTCTTGGGACATCAAAAAATGATGACGATGAATTCTTCATTTATATATGCTGTTTTTTCCCCTTTTTTCTCTAAACTGAATTCAAATATCTCAATGAACATTGCGCTTAGGAACATGGAAATTTTTTTTCGTTGGCCTCAGGAGAGAGACAGGGCAACAACTTTCTGATTTGAAGTTAGAGGACAGAGTAGCCGTATAAAAATTTGAATTTTGTAACTTTCTTACTAATTTTTTTTCATTTGAACGGAATTTAAGATGATGGGTGACATCATTTGAAACATTTTTTGTAATTGAAAGTTGTCTCTAAAATCAACGGTTCAGAAAATAACCATTGGACAACAATAAGAGTGGACACCCTGTATAAAGTTCTCTATTAACCTCCTCTTGGCTTCGATGTTCGTATAAGAACAAAAAAGCTTTCCAGGCATCAGCTGCACGTGGTATAAGTCAATTGCTGATCTTCATCATTCTGGTCGAATATCTGTTTTCATTCTGTGATTTCTCGCATAATTTATGAATCAGAATCTTCCGCAGAGTTTTTCAGATCCCTGTTAAAGTAGTAAACTGCCCATAATGGGGATAGACCCGCTCTGTCCTCGGTTAACAAATAGAAACCCCCTTTTCCGAGTCCTCAGTTTCTTCTGTAACTTTTCCGATTTCTTAAACCATCGTTTGTTTCTTGTAATTAAATTTGAAAAATTGCATTTAAAGTTCACATGCCAGAAATGAAATCAATAAAGAATAAATTTTCTTTCAAATTTCACACAGTTTCTTAGTAGATAAAATTAATTTGAAAAATATTTTTGATTTTTAGAAGCGGTGGCATTGATGTTATTAAACGGAAATTCTATAATGTGATTGGCATCGATTTATTTTCGTATCAGATTATTTGATTTTTATAAAAGCAGCTGATTTTATCAGCGGTTGCTACAGTATATAGCATAAAATTTGACAATAACAATTAATTCTTGTTAAGGTCAAATTTTCTATACCTCACGGAACAAGATGTTATTAAAGAGAGAATGTTCAATGGTTTATGCACTTCAGGCAAGTCGTGGTATATTATTAGGCAGGAAGATAAAAGACGAAGCACACTTAAGCCAGGCTTAAGGGTTCTTAATGCCCTGTGTACGTCCAAATGCCCCATTCCTCAGCAATGCGATTTCATTTCTATGAGTCTAGATTAGTTATTAATAATTGCATCAGTGTGAGCATATGTTATAAGCTCAAGTGTAAATCACAAGACCGAAATACATCTCACACTCCAATAACCTCATGGCTCATTAATCGGTATGTCAGTTTCTGCAGGAGTTTACGCCAGCCCTGGAAGCCACGTGTCTCAAACACAGATACGCGAACGGCGAGATGAGATGCTACGAATTCCACGTGCTTGAGTACGGAATTTCACTATCAATTGAATGCCAACTAATTGTAGCCAGGCTCATTTGTTAGAGATACCGACGCAAATATCATTTCCAATGTCTGTGGCAAAAGCGTACAACCCACTTAAACTTCAAATAGAATAAAAGCATTATGGATATAGTGTATCTCCAAATGTTAGTTTGAGAGAATCTAATATTAAAGATTATTTCGAGTAATTTCCGTGTGTCATAAAAATAATGGGTCCGATTCGTTCTCGCTTAGATGCATGTTTAAAATTCATCGCTCATATCTAAATAAACACGGTCATTTCAATTAAATCTAATGAGTTCAACATTTCTACGTAACCGATCGCAAAAATCAATACCGACCTGAAATGTTGCATTAAAGGAGGCAAATAAATTGAACAATCTCATCTGGAATTTTTCTGCTGTCACGTTTGTGTATCATTGCAATTAATTTACTGAAACACAGCTTTGTATGACAGATGTTATTTATATCGTACTTCGCAGCATCAACATATGGTACGTTCATGTTATTGCGTTCACTTTACGAGTATTTTACCGATATTTTATCACCCGTTTTTCATATTTTAACACGTTGGTGAATCTTTTTAGTGTCCATAATTCAATTCACGGACGATGATATTGTAGAACATTATAATGATCGCATAATAAATTTTAAATATGCACGGGGAATCAATATTTTGATTTTCTGTTCCGAATTCGACAAGCACAAGGAATTAAATCAAAGAATTTCTTAAAGTTTTTGGCTTACATTTTGAAGCTTCACTCATAGTTGATATCACCTGACCTGATGATATGATACCGAGCACGTATTTTACTGACGAACTGTTAATCCTAGAGGTATACTTCCAATTAGAAAAAGTATCGAAATAACGTGTTGAACTGAGATGCATCATTCATGTTGCAAGGGGTTGTATAGTTACTAAAATAAAAGAAAATTAACTTTTTATACGATCCCCGTCTTCTAACTTCCAATTAGAAAGTTGTTGCCCTATCTCTCCAGATGACAACGAAAAAAAAAATTGCGCGTTTCTAAGCGTAATATTCACTGAGGTATTTGAATTCAAAAAAATGGAGAAAAGTTGGGGAAAAACCGCATAAGTGAGGGCAAAAAGTGTGTTTCGTTAGCTTTGCTGTTTTTTTTCAAACTTTTCTCCATTTTTCGAATTCAAATATCTCAGTGAATTTAGAGATGTGGAGTTTTTAGCATCAGAAGAGACAGGGAAACAACTTTCTAATTTGGTTTTTGAGGATAGGGTGTCCTATAAAAAGTTAATTTCAACATTTTAATAACTATACAACCCTTTGGAACACGAATGACGTATCTGAGTTCTGTACGTTATTTACATTTCCAATTGAATGTATGCTTCTAGGATCAATGGTTCGCCAGTAAAATGCGGTGCGTGCTGGTAGCTATGCACCCTCTATAACATTGCACAATTAATTATTGTTTAGTAATAGTAATTAAAATATACTATGCAGTCAAATCCCGTTTTAACGAATACCATTATAGCAAAAACCTCGTTTTAACGAACGCACTTGAGTTCCCCCAGATAAGTTTACATAGGAACAATACAAAATCCTGGAATTCTTTTATAACGAAATTTCGTTGTAACGAAGTGATTTCTCCGGTCTCTTAGAATTTGTTATATCGGGATTCGACTGCACTAAAATTTCAGACAAAATTAGAAATTATGTTAATTTGATACCAGAATTTCTCTCGCAAGTAAGTGTAATCCGTTTTCGCATTGATTGGCATTTAATCGTATTATTATCGTCCCTTAATTCTGCATAAACATACTTCGAGAAAATAGATAAGAGCATGTGGGGCTTTTATATGCAAATATTACATTCAGTAATCACTGAAGCTTTGTAGCGGTATAATCCGTACACCAATGTTATAATTCTGGTTAATATATACTCAAGATTTTATGAAGCTTTTCTCGAGAGGAATTCATGCATTATTGAATGATGAAGTATCTTATATCTTTACATTGAATTATGATTCACCCGCATGTAAATCATGCAGTCTAGCCACATGCCCGTCACTTTACAATATAGAACGATACATCCAAATCAAATACTCACTATGGTGGTAATATAAGAGTGAGGACAGGATTATCTTGTCGATTTTCATTCGTTATCATGAAACATGACGAAAACGGCAGGTGTAGGTTGAAAAAAAATAATGATATATGTATCTCAGTCATCTACAGTTAATTACTCACTTCGATAAGCTTTCATTTAATGAGCACCTTAACAAATATACGTGTATGCATATGGGTCTAGTTATAAAAAGAAATAGATTATAGGAATATATTTTTATTTTTTACTACTACATTCAAGAGTTTACTAAGCTTTTTCTAATTTTCCCTCACAAAATTATGAGGAGAGGAAGAACGGGAGTATTGAGCAATACATACCACAGTCGTACTCACTTATAACGAACACGAATATTATGAATTTTCACATGCAACGAAGTTTTTCCGTGCCCCGTGAATTTCCTATTTTTTATCTATACTATTTTGATTGCTTATAACGAATACCGATTTCAGCAAAATATGCCTGTAACGAATGCCGGTAAAGGGAAAAAATTGATTCCCGTTCATATTGTTACTAAGAAAGTCTCTCAATGATGGAGAAAAAGAAGAGATCGAGAGCTAGAAAGAATATTTCTTCCATCTACTTTAGGTCGAGATACTTTGTCCTTGTTCAGGAAGAGGATAAACTGAAACCGTAGCAGTCAGGCAATATAAAGCATCAGTAATTTGGTATCCGAAGGGAAAACGAAACGTATATAATGTTAAGTGAATTTTTATAAATATAGCATTTGTATTGTGCGTATAAAATACAGACATCCCTCGCTTCACGCGATTTTTAAACGTAGATTTTAGGAATTGCAACCTTCAACATTCGGCTTGGAGTTCAACTTTAATCCTGGAAATGAACTCGCAAATTGAAGATGCAACATAGTTAAATAATTTGGTAACGAAATGCGTTAAATTTGATGATGTAGCTGGGGCAAATATGAGAGAAATTCTCAGTTACAACTCACCAGATCTCACTGATGAACAACGTTTGGTAACATTGTCAACGCCGTGAGAAATTTAATCGAAAAAAGCGGTTCCGGTGATACTAGAATTTTCAAATTAGCGAGAAATATGCGGAATTCCCTGACTTTGCTACTAAAGTTTTTATAAGGAGACGAAAATTGCTGCTCGTCAGCCGAATCTCGACTGTTTCATTAAAAGGAGTTATCAGCCTATCATACCAGGCTCTTTAGGAAAGAAAACATCCACACTCACTAGAATCACAGATGTAGTGAAGACAGAAAAATTATTAATTTTATTCATTTATATTGCCTAAATTCGCGGGATTTATTCATATATATATGTATATATAAGTTTGGATAATTAATTCATTAAAAAAATTTCTTTTGCTGTTGGGTTCAATTTTTTCATCCTTCTGAAGAAAACCAACCCCCTCCACATCCCTATCTTTCCCATGTTAAATTCAATTTACTTTACGTGATTTAGTCTTACGTGACTATTTTGCGGAACCATTAATCCCGTAAAGCGGGGGATGCCTGTAGTAAATTTCAACTAAAATTTCTGCAAAAGGTTTCTTAAGAGAGTGGATATTTCTCAGCATGAAATTTTTGATAAAATCCTTCCTTTTTTCCGTAACCTTTCTAGTACTTTCTAGTGAAGTGCGGTAAGGTGCCTTTTTTTGTTAAAGTGCCATTGCTTGTCCAAGATAAACCCCAAGATCAAGAAGAAAGAGTCCTTGGACCAACCTAAAGCCCATTTAACGAACAACAGTCACGGTCACGAAACGTATAATAGTATCGTTTTACTCGGAGTTATTAAGTTTTGTAATCGCACAAAAAAAAAAAAAAACAATGCATTAGACATAGAGAAATACAAATACACATTCAGAGTAGTTAGTTGAAAGTTAGTTCGAAGTTTATAGTACTCTTTAGATTATGGTCAATTACAACAGAAGCTATTCAAGCTTTCTGTAAGCATCGGAAAATAATGGTTAGATGCTTCTTTGAAATCATTACCAAAAGCAACAGAAGAACCTGATTAGATTTAGGATCTTTTAAGTAAACGGAAATCAAGCTGATGGGAAAGAACTTGGAATTCTTATCGATCCGCAAATGTTTCCGAGCGCCTTTTCACTCGTAAAATACCTGTTAAGAAGGAAATATAACGAAAGAAATCTTTTTCTCCAAAAGGCAGCGAAAATTCGAGGTCGTCGCTATTTTGTTCATGCGTCAGAAAGTTTGGTATTATCAAAGACTACAGAAAACGTCTTTACCATGTTGAGAAATAGGACAGTAGAGAAAATGTTTATTTTTCCTTTTAGCAGCTTACCTTCTCTTTTGCGTGCAGCAAAAACTTTCTTTTGGATCTCTCTCCATCTTTTCAAGTCTTTTCCTCCCTCCCTCTAGAAGATCGATTAATGAGATCTTCAAGACAGAACTTAATTTATTATTCTATCCCGAAAGAATAATACTATTAACCTTGACTCCGGAGCATTTACTGACGGAAAAATTCTTTGTTGCATTTTTTTTTCTTGTCCTGTTATTACTTTACCAGCGTTTAGCATTTGGGGAGGTGACAAACATCTGCTATTACTCGGAGGACGGATTCGCTAAAAATAGTTATCAGTGCACGAACGTTCAAGCGACTGTGTAAACAGTACTTTTCGTTCATCAGGTAAAACGTAAGATATTGATTTTCGAGGTGAAACAAAATAATAATTATGTATGTACGCGTATATCGCTTAGATTGAAAAAATGTTAAGGTACTGATAAAACATTTTATATTTCTTATAATAGATAGACCCAATGGATATGAATTTCTTCTATACGCTCTGCACTCCTTGTTTTCTATACCTTCATTTTTAAGGGTTTCAAATGCATATGTGTACCTAACTCAAATGGTCCTAGTAACGATAATTAACCAAATTAATGAATTTTTTCTTTGGAAGGACATTTTGACATACAATAAACACAATGCAATCAAAATATATATTTTTTAATCACTTTTCACTCGAGTTTGAAGAAGCTATACAGGCTGCTCCAAATTGTTTGTACAGCAGATATCTCTGCAACCGTTGATTTTAGAAATATAGTTTTTATGATTTCATTTTTAATTGGAGGTTTCTGTATTTTAGAATTACACGACATCCATATTTGTTATGGGCATCGTTTTTTTCAGCCACCTCGTTGGACATTTTGCCTATTGTGGCCTTGTATTTGTTTTTATATATATATTTGTACAAAAAGTTTTCAAATGACTTGCAGTTGCTTAGAATAAAAATTTGTTTGAAGGGTCGCATACATACAAAAATAAAGAAATTAACTTCCTATATATTCCCCATGTGCTAAAACTTCCAACGATTGGAATGTAAATTCTACTCTGAAATCATTAACAAAAAATTTAATGTTTTTAATGTCATATTAAATATATGAAATCACCGTTTTGGCAACTTATGACTGTGCTGACAAGTTTTTATTGACTCAAAAGTTGTAATTTTATTCACAAATAGAATGAACTCAACCATTTTATTTTTTTTATTCACAATAAATAGCGATTACCTTTTTTGACAACCACAAAATTTTTACAACTTTGAATTTGATTTATGTTTCGCAATTTGTAAACCACACCCTAAAACATTGGCGATTTTAAATGCTGAAAACTTCAGTCTACTATCTCCATTAATAATTGCATTTGAAAATATTCACATTTTTGTTAATGACTTCTCAGAGCCGCATTTACATTTCACCAATTGGAATTTGGTACATAAAAAGTCGATTTTTTCTATTTTTTTATGCATACGACCCTTTGGTAAATTGAAGACATCTTGAGTAACCGCACGTCATTTGAAAACTTCTTTACGTAATTGAAAATATGTTTCTAAAGTCACACACAACGTTTATAGAAATATCTACTATGCAAATAATTTGGAACAGCTTGTATACAGTATTTACTGTGGCAATGTCTCCATTTTATGTTCACTGATTTTTCATTATCATTTTCTATCCTCAATTTTTCAATATTTTCACTCTCAACTTTAGTTTGATAAAATTCAAATGTAACTTTTTTTCCTGTATTTTCTTTTGCTTCCGCTAGATCGCAGTATAATATCACGAAAACTGGCAGTATAATGAATTAATGACATTTTATTAATATTACTACGAATTCCATTTTTTCAACAAAAAAAAGTTTCTTGCATTGATTTCCAAAAGAAATGTTTTTTTATCTATCTTAACGTAGATATGATTAATACGTTGCATTTCTTTTGTTTAATGGTAAGGAAATTGGATTCAATGCAAGTGGCAAACACAAGCGATGGCTTGTACTGGATGCTTTCATCAGTTGATTTTCCGATTTAAAAAAAAATCGGCAAGTAAACTCATACTTTAACAAATGAGTTTCTTCCTAAAGGAGTAACTTCGATTGAGAAAGATAGTGGAAAACCTTGAGACATTCATTCACTATCTGAAACTTCTTGAGTTTTTTCGGGTAATATGGAATACGAAGGTTTTAACAACTGGCTGCTGCGAAGATATATTTTGGAAAGAGAGAAAAAATTCAACTGCCCCTGCGGGGAATCGAACCCACGTCCTTTCATTTTCCGGGTGAACGCCCTAGACTACAGAGACACCGAATCTCTCAATCTTTCCTTGGAGCTCGTGTACACTGAAAGGGCACACTGCTTGGCCTGAGTCTAGTCCGGCTGTCCATGTACGGTCCCTTTCAGTGTACACGAGCTCCAAGGAAAGTTTGAGAGACTCGGTGCCTCTGTAGTCTAGTGGTCTAGGGCATTCACCCGGAAAGTGAAAGGACGTGGGTTCGATTCCCCGCAGGGGTAGTTGAATTTTCTCTCTTTCCAAAATATATCTTCGCAACAGCCAGTTGTTAAAACCTTCGTATGGTAGCGGAGAGTGGCGTCATCCTTGTATAATATGGAATAATTGGATAGTATGGAGAAAAAGTACTTCCAAATTCCCTCGTGATGATATAGAGTCAGTGCCGCTCGGTTGTTGTCATTATCACGGCTGCTGTAGGGAGAATATTCTTTTTCTACTTCTAGAAATTTACTCAGACATGTTTTCAAAAGTGTTTATTAATTATTGGGAAAATGCCCAATAGTTTGAAACTAAACACAATGTACCGTATTTTAACGTGTATAAGGAACACCCTTTTTGAAAAAATTTTGGTCCCAAAGATTAGAGGGGTGTCTTATACATTTACAGTATTATAGATATATCTTTTTAACTTTTTTCAGAATTTTAAACCCAAAAAAATCAGGGGGATTCCTTGTACACGAAGGTTCCTTTATACACCTGAAAATACGGTATATAACAAGTTTTGTATTTTATTGCGCTGTGCTAATTTTTTGGATAGCGATTCTCTCCGGTTAGATGGAAAGATATTTTTTTTCACAAATTTGGTGTCGGGTAATATGGAATACTATAAGCATTATCTGAGTAGGGCTAGAATATATCTTCGAGATGGAAAGTTTAGCAAGACAGAAGAGGAAAAGTGTGTCTCTAAAAATAATGAGTGTCATGTGTTCTGTAGGCCCACCTTGACTGTTTTGGGCAGAATAGAAAGATTGCATTCGTGGCTCATGTAAATAGACTATGACACCACCACATCATCAAACCACAAAAACAAGCGATGAAATATTCATTGCCATAGTCATAGACTCGTTAAATCTTGTTTTTGCTCAATCCAAATTAGTTGGACCCCCCGATTCCATATTACCCCACGAAAAGGATTTTTTTTTTTTTGTCTCAGATATAATACTCATTTTTAAATACGATACACTTGTCAATGCAAATACAAGAAACCAATCTTTATAGAAATGCAGGTTTAAGGTTTCGACCATGTTTCAAATTGGACTAATCGAAAAAATAAAAGTGTTTTTGATATTGCCCGAATGTATTATACATGAAAAACATCAATGTTTTCCCTGATTTTCCCCAACAAAATATTTGAATTTATAGAACAATACACAGTCTGTATCAATTGGACGACGTTTAAGATCAGAGAGGATAAATGATGCGGGGTAGAGTGCGAGACCACTATCAGCAGATGGTGGAATCCGCTTGGTCATTTGTACTTGGTTATTCCATCAGTAATTTCTATTCAAGCGTTCTGTGTTATGCAAGGGAAGATAATCATCATGTTGTAGCTTCCATCCTCCAGCAAGCATTCGCAGCGATTACACTGTGATCCTATTATTGGACTCATTATCTTCATGCTTACTCACTTTACATACACCAGCTATTATTCCCCCTCTCTTCAACCTTCCACGTACTTATGCAGTACGATAGTGCTCCCAGAATAGATTTCAGAGCCATCGTCGTATATTTAGGAAATATCGCGATTGCACTACCTTCTGAGAAAGAGAAAAGTACAATTCATACATATTTTTTTATAATGATATTAGTATGAGTTTGTAAATACATACAAATAATCGAGCCATTTCTCACCCACATGGAGTATATTCAGAGGCTTGCGCTGGGAGGGGGGAGGCAAAGAAAGCTTTATCAAAAATTAAAAATATTTACAAATATTTTTGTAAAAAAATTAAAATATCAAAAACATACATTCACATGATATCTAAATCAACTTCTGTTAATTTAAAACACTTTTTGAAGGTTAGTGATTCAAAATTTACCTGGAGTATATTCCTTGTGGCCTCCGCCTCAAGAAATCGATCAAGAGTATTGCTACATTCAGGGCCGTCTCAACAACACCATGGGCTCCTCATCAAAGAGATGGTTAGTGGATGGCAGTGTTTTTAATCTTTTTCACCCATGGGCCTCTTTGGACCATATTTTCTTCTCGTATCCCCTCCCGTCTTGTCCAGAACACCCTCTCATCCTGACCCTTATCCAAGAATAAAGCCGGATTTATAGGTTTACCTCCTTTTCTCCTCCTGCTGTATTCTAATTTTCTTGACAACTTATTTTCTAAATTTGCCACTCTGAGCTATAGCCCGCTTTGCCCTCCCCCTAATCATGTGAAGACGTCTCTGTCCAAGGCAAAGATCCTTTCTACTTATTGGATAGATTTTTTTAAGTAAGATTATTTAATAATAAATAAGTTCCTCATCTGGATTCCTGGGATTCAGTGAGTTTTCCTTTTGTGGAGCTTCTATACAGGGCCATCTTAATATCGTGAGTCCCTAAGTGATGTTCTGGGGCTCCGTACTTAGCTGGAAATAACAGCTTACATATTTACATACCGTCTGAAAATCCTATTATCCGATCTCATAATGTAGGTCCTGTATGGACATGAGGTTTCGGGCCAGGCACTGATGGGCTCATGCGTAAAGATGACCCTGGTTTTATGCGCAGTTCTGCTGGTTTCTAATAGTGGTCATGCTTTTTCCATCATGTTTCAATTAGAACCTTGATTTCTTCACATCCAGCTCTCTGTGCCCCCTCCCCAGTCCACTTGATCCTAAACTCGCGCTCTCCACCCCCCCCCCAGAATATCCCAGTACCACAATTGGCCCAGTGCCACGTATGGCTCCCGGTTGAGAATGCTCGTCAAGTGATCCAATTCTTCTGAAAACACCTAGCATACTTTCGAAAATCACAGTACCAGATCTCTGTATCATGAGAGATATCTTTGCACCTGGGGCTCCTTTGCAAAGCTCGAGTGGCCTATGCATGAAGACAGACTTGCGTACAGTTGCGTAACCCGAACTCTTTTGGAATGGTGGTCATTGTATAGCTGGAAATAAACAGATTTCTTAGACTATGGACCGTCAGATAAACTTAACTAGCTTTACATTCAGTCGCTTATGAAAACCACATTCTGTCCAGTGACCATCTTTCTCGCTAATATTTTGATATCGAAATAAACGATAAAATAACGAAATATCGAATTTTACAAATAAAACAAACAAATCACAACTGAAAGAAAAAAAATAAAAATTTCGAAAGCTAGATTTGATCTCGTTATTTTATATAAATGTCATATTTGGCATTGAAACGCGCTTCAATTTTACACGGCAACAAAAAGACATTTTTGTGCCATAAAACCGAAAATGCATGCCCTAAAGTCAAAAGATCAGAAACGGAAAGCTTTTATCGCATTACGAAAAAATCTGCAATACCGATAATTTCTGTAATTGATGAATAAGTTTCTCTGCCTCTAGAGTCTCCAAAGGATTAGCTAGAGGGGGAAGAAAATTTTTCACTTTGTAGGGTAGAAATACTTAGTAGAGATTTATTTCGAAATTAATTAGCTTATACGTCAAATATTCGTGCATTTAAAGATATACTTTCTGAACAAAAATTCGGTTTTATAATTCGAAAAAATCAGTAGCGAGTAATTTCAAACTGGTTACAGCTTTCAAAAAATAAAAAAATCAGTTTCAGTTTTTATCATTATTTTTATTTAAAAATAATGATAAAAACTGAAACTGATTTTTTAATTAATTAATTAATTAATTTTTATTAATTTTATTAATCAATCAAACACTGAACTACATGAAATTTGAGATTTACATTTCGTAAATCCCAAATTTTATGTAGTTCAATTTCTTCTTCGCTGTGGAATTTCTTTCTAACCTTCGCGATTAATTCTTTTTAACATTATTTACGGAATTTACGGTTATTATGGAACTTTATGTATTATACATCAAGTATTATACGTACTTAATATCAAATTTTTTTCAATAATTCCTACTGATAAATCACACGCAAACAAAAAAAAGTGGGGACGAGATTTTTTTCATGGTTCATAAACAGGACCGGTGGAAAGTCCGAGACACATTTTGAGAATTAATTTTTTAAAAATTAGCCAATTGACATAAAAAATGTGTTTCGCACTAAAATACCTATCATCGTGTGCAGATGTTTTTCCTTGATGAATTAAAAATAGTTTACATGAATTCACTCACAGATTGGCACTGTATTATAAAAATGCTACATAAGTATAAAAAAAGTGAAAAATAGTATAAAAATAGTAGAGATCAAAGTGACCAACTTCTCTCGGTGTCAAGGCCAACATAAAGGTCAGCTGCAGCGTCGTGGGCCGCACCAGGAGTGACTCCGGTGTATGAGTCGCACCTGGTATATATTGTTTGTAATTTGTGTTAATTGCATTTTTAATTGGGTTGCTGTATTTTTGAAACATATGACAACCATATTTTTATGGGCATCTTTTTATCAGCCACCTCGTTGGGCATTTTGCCTGTTGTGGCGTTGTATTTGTATTTGTATTTGTATTTGTATTAAATTGATCGGGAAAATTCGCAGATTTGTATAAACCGTAAGTGAATAGTGGAAAAAATTGGGGTAGGCTGTGTCATACGCAAGGCCGCACAACGTGAATACGTTCTTTGAATTGTGTGGCATGTACTGACTTATCGAAATAGGTATCATCGGATTTGTCTCAAACATATCTACCAAGTGATACCATTGACTTTTATTTGTGTTGTGAACTTCCCGAGACATAAAGTAAAACAATTTCATTACGAATGCGTTCAATGATCCTGGTGCCCAGACCAGAGAAAGTATTAAATACAAACTGGAGTAGTTTCATTGGATTGATCTTAAGAATATCAATCAAACAACACCATTGGCTTCTATTTGCGTCGCGAACTTCCGTAAAGCAATTTATGGAAGAGTAGATAAACTTTGTCTAAAATACTCAGAAAAAATCACCAGCGAATAAGACTTATCCGAAACTCCTAATGCATTTCGATACGCTATGAGTGCCGTCTTCAGAGGATAAAAATATGATGCTGACCAAGGATCCCAATTGGATTGATTACCAAATCGTATCTGTGAAAATAGTATCAAAGATTGGGTAATCAATCCAAACGGGATCCTTGGTCAGTGATATTTTTATGCTCTGAAGTCGACTCCTATAGCGTATCAAAATGCATCAGGAATTATATATTTTCTTGGTATTTGCCTTATTTAGAAGAGTTGATCCACTTTGCCCAAGAATATTGAGAAGACATCAACGAATAAGGCAAATACACAAAAAATAATAAAAGTCCTAATGCATTTCAACACCAATGGGTGCCGTCTTCAGAGGAAAAAATTTAACCACTAGTCTCACTGACCGAGTTTCCCACTTGGGTTGAATACCAAATCTTCAGGCTCGGTTGCTCAGCGGAAGAAGTACGTCTGTTCACTTCAAACGTCGTGGTCAGAAATCGGGGTTTGAAGTGAACAGACGTACCTCTTCCGCTGAGCAACCGAGCGTGAAGATTTGGTATTCAACCCAAGTGGGAAACTCGGTCAGCGAGACTAGTGGTTAAATTTTTTCCTCTGAAGACGGCACCCATTGGTGTTGAAATGCGTTAGGACTTTTATTATTTTTTGTGTATTTGCCTTATTCGTTGGTGTCTTCTCAATTTGCCTTATTCGTTGGTGTCTTCTCAATTTGCCTTATTCGTTGGTGATTTTTCTGAGTGAAACGATTTCGTGTGTTACGGAAGCGCGTTGCGAGCCTGGTGCCAAACCCAGAAGAGGCATTAAAACTAGAGCAGTACCATTGGATTTGTCTTTACCAATAGACCTAAAAAACACTGATATATTGTGAACACTTCCAGAGATATGAGTGGTTTAAGAATTTCGTCACCCAACTTTTTGCGAATGCATCCAGTATCGTCAAAAGATTTAAAAGACGTATTCACGTCAAAAACGGACAATTTACTCATTACACTTTCAGCCTGGAGGCTTTGTATTTCTCCACTTCTTCATAAAATCACACATATTCATTGTTTGCCTGGTTGCGTTCCCAGCTAGATGCAATGTATCAAAAATTAGTTTCTTCTGCAAATGATTCTATCCAATACATTTACTGTTTAAATTTTGCAAACAAAATACTTTTTTCCGAAGTTTTCCACACCTATTTCTGTTCTTTTCCCTGATTTGGCACCCTCCCTATAGCAGCACCCCGTGCATCCACACGGGTCCAATAGAGAGTCACGCACCGGCAGACTGTGAATTTTTTTTTTCAGGAGGAAAAGCCTGCGAAAAGTTAGTCTCGGGAATCGTATTAACCAACAGCTCAAGGGGGTTGGGAATGAGAAAACACGTGATGGTACCAAGATAAGATGAATCAGGCAGGCTATTTTATATGTAAAAGGATGAGCACGCACCATTATCTGGTGCTCCTAACGTCCATAAAATTAAACGGAATCAAATTTGCAGCATGTGTAATCTTATTATGTGAGCTATCTTCTTACCCATAATATCAATAGATCAATATGGTGAGAACATAGTGCGTGAATTAGCTATTTTTTACTTAAATTACCTGGTGTTTTTGTTAGTATAAAAGTTAGTTTATAACTTATAAGTAAAGTTAAAAGCATTTGTAGCAATAATGATTGTAAGTGAAAGTAGTTTTGCTAATCAAGAAGTTTGCTATGGGAACCAAAATAGCTCAAATAATAATCACAAATTTAGTTTGATACAAAGTATTTTCACCTTTCGGGGGGCCCCTCAAAATCATCTCTCGGGCCGCATGTGTCCCGCGGGCCAGCTGCTGGCCACCCAGCTAGCCTACAGCTAGTTGCCAAATACAATAAAATGAAATCTAAAAATTATCGCCTGTAGTCCGAGCTACAAATGATGCTCGTACTGAAATGTTTTAGTTTTATATAAAGCAAATCGTAATAAACATCGATTATGAATTGTTTGTGTGGCATTTTAAGAGCCATATCGAGATTTTTGGTGGCACAGTGAGTGTCACCCGTGAGAGTGAAATTTTGAACTTTTTTTTTAATTTATCGAAGCAAAACTCACGCCATGATAAGTATTTCAGTGTGAGCTAAACTTTTCTAAGTCAATCGGTTAATTTTTTATTAATTTTAAAAAAGAGGCATGGACATTTCGTCCACCCCGTACTATCTATAAATTATTCATACCCAAGCAGACGAATACGTTCAATGCCTTTGGTCATGCGTTTGATTTGCAACTGCATAAAAGGTTCGAAACAGACAGAAATTGATAAAAAAAAAAATACGCTACTTTGATTGGTGTAAATAATAAGAAGCTATAACCGACATTTGATGGATTAGAAATGACATTTGCCATTAAACTGCCGTCTACAGTAGTTCCAAATACTGCCAGTGAGGAACATGCGTATATAACTTGTGAACACCAAAATCAATCATCTCAAATTAATTCTAATAACTTGTCTGAAGTACCAGGATTTTCTTCTAGTCATACGAAAAACCTATGCACTATAGACTCGCGTAATACAAAAATAATTCAGTTATTGTTTTTAATACTGTATACAAGGTGCATTGCTAAATCCTGGAACCGCAAGTTACTGGTGAAAACTCTAGTTGATCATCCGTTGATCCTAGAGAAGCATACTTCCAATTAGAAAAAGTATCCAAAAAAAAGGGGGGGGGGCCCAGATACGTCATTCATATTGCAAGATGTTGTATAGTTATGAAATAAAAAAATTAACTTTTTTTACGAACACCCTGTGCTCAAAAACTCAATCAGAAAGTTGTTGCCCTGTCTTTCCAGAAGCCAACAAAAGAAATTCCACATTTTTAATTGCAATATTCGCTAAGATATTTGAATTGAAAACATGGAGAAAAACAGCATAAACTAACGAAAAATGCTTTTTCCTTTCATTTAAGATTTCTTCTCCATTTTTGGATTCAAATGTTTCAGCGAATATTGCACTTAGAAATGTATAATTTCTTTTGTTGACCTCAGGGCAACAATTTTCTGATTGGGTTTTTGAGGACGGTGTTCGTACAAAAAGTTAAATTTTTTTTTGAATTTTGATAACGATATAACTACTTGCAACATGAAAGACATACTCTCTGAGAACCATACGTTATTTGAATACTTTCTATAATATGGGAGTATGCCTCTAGATCAACGGTTCACCAGTAATTTGCAGTTCAAGGACTTAGCTATGCAACCTGTATAGTAATTGATAATGAAACAAAATTCTAATAATTTACCTCCAACACGGGTGTATACTACTTCAAGAATTGTATCGTTCATTAAAGTCCATTAAGATTCCTTGACCAACTAATCTAAGGTCCACAATGTGTCCCCAAAGCTATCCTTAACTATTTCTTCCACAAAAAACAATAACAATTCAACAAGTTATCTAACAAATAATTGGTTTTCCCTCGATAACAAACTTGAACGTCAATTAGAAACCATTTTATTATAATTATTAAACTTTTATACCCGAGTGAAATGTTACAAAATTTTAAATTCATCCTAGAAAATATAATTCTGTTTATCTCTTCCCGGTTCTTCTTAGAAATGAAAATAAATTCAAAAGCCAGACGCAATTTTTTTCGTCTATTTCCTCGTTATATTTGCAGTGAAAAAGCAAATGGAATGTCATTTAAAGGCTAAACTGGGGAAAAAAAATCACGATAATTTTTTCCGAGTGAAAAGAGTATCCAAAAATCATCATTTCTGTTTTTTTTTTTTTTTTTTTTGGCGTTTTTCCCACATGTAAAAAAATAAATGTAAAACATTTTTTGAAAAAAAAATAACATTTATTCATCGTTACGGTTTTTGGTTTCGCTCGAATTTTTCTACAAAACATGAATTGATTAAGAGGAAAAATAAATAAATCGATGTGAAATGAAAATTTCAATGGAAAACACGATTGTGAAAACAAGAAAAAAACAATTACATTTTACTTGAAGGAAAAATAATATTCATCGTCGTCAACAATTTCGATGCCTAATGTATCAAATGACATGGCAGAGGTTTAATGAGTTTGAACTTTCTCATTTCATACTTTCATAAGGGGGAATCTTTGTTGCCCCTTAATTGGTACCGTCAACTGGAAAGACTTTGCCCAGTTTTAAAAACAAAAATATTTTCTGGCAGCGTAAAACTTACTTGGTTGATCGTTTTTGGCGCTGTAGTCGTCAAAGCGTTTGCTTCCGATGAGACGACCTGAAGTTTGGGGGCGGGATATTGCCAATAAGCTGGTTTATGGACGAGATTCAATATCAAGAAAAATTTGGAAACCTCAGCCTTTTTGATAACCAGCTGAGTTCTATCAGTTGTTATTATTATTAGTAGATGTAATGAAGGTTGTAAAGCAATTAGAGATTTGGTTTTGCACCTTAACGGAAGATTTTTATTTCAGTGGGCAATGTCACTCCAGGTTTCATGGGGTATTTGGAGATACTTTGCCCACTTTCTAACTGTCATTTTGTCTCAGAGTATCAACTTTAAAGGTATAAATGAATGAAATCTTATATCATAAATATGAATTGAAACTATTCAAGAGCTTGAAAAAAACACAAGTTTATTTTATATATACACAACATTCTTAACTTTATTCGTGATTTGTTCCAGGACGGACTCATTAAATTTCTGTGGGAACCACACCATTCCCCCTATCACTTTTACTGCCGTAACTCGTATGTTTTCCTTTTATTCCGGATTTTTTTTCAACTTTTTCAATATTTGATTTTTACGTGTTTCATAAAGACATACGTGCTTGGAACTTTGAACTATGTTAAGTTGTTTTTTGTACATATCAACTTATATTGCAGTGAAGTTATCGGTTAGGTAGATCTTTTCTTATTTTTCTTCGTTCTCTCCGAAATTGGAATTCGAAATTCATCTTTTCTAGAACGCTTACATCCGTATAATAACAAATGACGTTTTAATGTATATAGTTTATGTAATTTCGACTTCATCGTGTACTTTTCAATTTATCGTAATATTTCATGGTTCGCTTTAAGGAAGTGTCATAATTACTTCATATGTTTTGACAATAAAATTTCATTGCAATGTTTTGAGTTATTTTTGTTGTTACTGCGGTTCTCTTAACACCCCTTGTCTGTCAAATTGCTCCTAATCCACTTACATTCTTGTAATGTACTCAAATCAGGTGGTAGGCAAAGTCACCCCATCATGTGCCGAGTGACTTTGTCCACCCTGTTTTTATTTTTTCATAAAAACGAGGGGCGACCCATTAAAATAAAAAATACATAAATTATATCTGCCAACTACATGAACCAAACATAAAAATTTTACTTTCGACTCTTAACATACGGGTTGAATGAAGTTTTAATTTCAATTAATTGTCGAGATGACAACCGTAAAAGCATTTTGCTATTGGTATAATGTCCTCACACAAACCGAACGGTGATAGGACATAATCGAAAAAGTTATTTAAAATAGATGCTGTAGGTCCCGCTATAATTAGCCTTCTTATGCTTAGAATGATCACAGAGAAACAAAAATGATCAATGAATTACCAAAAAACTATGTAAATTCTTTCACAAGATCCATTAATACCAAGATTTACTTATTAATTTATTATTTGGAAATTTTATCACATTTATAATATTTGTTTTACTCTTACAAAAAATTATTTTAATAAAACTGATATAAATTCTTTATACAACCAAAATGAGTATGGAATTTATTTTTTATTATCAAAATAATATTTACTTGTCTGAATTTTCATTTGAATTTGAGAGCATTTAATTTACACCCACATTTTTATGGGCATCTTCTTTCTCAATCACATCGCTGGGTATTTGCCTGTTACGGATTCTGTATTTGTGTTTGTATAATATCGGTTTGAATTTTTTAAATTTGTTACTAAATTACAAATTTTCAAGGCTATTTGTCAGCTGAATGGTTATCACATTTGTCCTTGGTTCAATCTTGGGTTAGAGATCAATGTCCCGGTCCATCCTGCTGAAACTGACTCTGAACTGCATACAGGGTGCCTCAAAAAAAGATGGACCAAATTTTACGAGGTACTAAGGCACTTTGATTACCGGACGGACTCCTCGTCCTTTGTCCAAGAGTAGTAAAACCAATTTTTTGTTGTTGAAAGTGACGTCTAATCGTTAAAATAACAGGATAAGGAGCATCGATTGCCTGTAGTGATAATACTGACGTCACACTTCTCATAAAGACGGCGGATAAGTCAACCTGGGTTTCCAGGAGAGCCGTAGCATACACAATACTAAACATCTATTGTCATGATTCAGTTCAGATATAAAACTTAAAGGAACTATAGGTTCCCACTCACTCGTTGGGAAGTGGATGCTTCTCAAACTTAAAAGCGTCTTTTCTAGTGAATATTTTATGGTTGAACAGACAACTACGTATTGAAATTTCTTCTGGAAAAGAAGAATACCCTTTTGCAAATTTTTGCAAAGCCGAATTTACGGCTTTATAAAAATCTCGTTAAGTTTGCAAAGACAGATGGTTGTAGAGAGTTCGTCAATCCCTACATCGCTACTGAGAGACGTGCATTCAGGTTAACGGATTCTCTTTTGAACTATTCTTCTGAGGTACACTGAGGTAATTGGAAATTCGAGGTAAGTGGAACCCAATATGATTTGTAAAATTCAGTTGGCTTCTGGGAATGGTTTGTGGTGGAATTTTTCTTTTATACTTACTCTATTTTTCAGTAAAAATGTGTTTATGCACTAGCTGCTCTCACAAGGTTGCAAGAAGACTACTGTGCGGAAAACTAAGTTTTTGATCGTGTCGCTACCTGTTGCGTTCCTTTCTATTTCAACCATTTCTGAAAGTATACAAATACAACGCCACAACAGGCAAAATGCCCACCGAGGCACTTCATACAATGCCAACTTGTATGAAGTGACCTAATACCGATATTCCGATGTCAAGTTCTTTCTTAATATTTAATCTGAAATTTTGATGTAAATATGATATTTCTTTAGGGAAGGCAGAAATTGAGAGGGTTTTTCTATGCTGGGGAAAGTGGTACCTTACGAATATATACTAACACCGTACCTATTTGCATTCGATTTATCAATTCTGGTAGGAAACTGAAGAAAAGGCTGAAGCTCTTGAGTCATCATAAGCTTCTTCAATAGACCTAAAAGATGAGTGTCGAGAAGTAGAGGAACAACGAAACTTTTATAGATAGTGTTATTTCATTTAGATAGTGTTAAAATTCATTCCAGAAGCAAAGGTTGGTGACTGGATTCTTGTCAATCCCACAAACAAAAAATTAGTAAAGATGTTCGTTGGGCAACTAATCGAAGTTAAGACTCGCCGGGAAGAAAACTTTGGACAAACAATCGGTGCCACAGCTACCTTCGAATGGCCCAATATTCAAGACAAAATGCATGATTACATGCCGTTCTGTCATTTCTCACCTGTCACCTCTCAAGCTTGATAGTCTGGAAAAATTCACATTTTCATTCTCATTTGCCTCATATAATGTTGGTTTATATTTATGGGAAGGGTGGGTATTATTACATCGTGGGTTCTCTGCACACCGAAGTTGTCAATTAACATTGTAAGGTCTTTGCATACAAAGATTGTTTTATCTACCAGAATAATAAAATATTTTGGCTTTTCAAGGTTCAGATGAATTTTTTCCCTTTGTTTGTATTTCTTTCATTTATGAGTATCATTTTGTGAATGATTTTAAAGCACAATAAGCTATAGGTTCCACTTGCACCCCTCGCCTCATCAAGGCAAGTGGAACCTTTCACTAATTAAAATTAAAAATAATCTTCAAAAAAGAACGCTGCGGAAAATAAGTTTAAAACAGTAGCCCTGAAAATAAACATAATTCAATAAACCTGCAGCAATATTTTCAAGTAGTTTCGTTGTCTTCTTCAACGTAGGTGTTAGGTTGAGTTTGCTTTGATGAAAAAAAGCGGTTCCGCTTACCTCGGTGTACCTTGATTATTAAATGTCATTTTGTAACTTCTGAATCATTCTTGTGTTTCACCTCACCCCGTCGATTCCATCATTAAGCGCCCTGGTAAACGGCCCGGTAAACTACGTATGATGATAAATGTTTAGTTTAGTGTGGTACTACCACCTAGTAAAAAGTTTGGTCCATCATTTTTTTTAAATCCCTCACCTTTGCCTTTCTATTCTGGTAAAATGTACGCTATCAACCAAAGATGACTGTGGCATGCCAGTCAAAGGAAGTCGACAGCCGTGTGATTAGTGCAATATCCTAAAAAGATTCTTCAAAAAAGTCTCGTTTCGAAACCCAACTTGAGCAACTATAGTACACTATTAGAGTCGGTGTAGAAACTCAAGATTCCAGCTATAATTAGCTATCATGCGTACAAAACTACGTAAGATGTAACAATATGATGTATGGGTAATATGACTCTTAAAAAAACATAATGATCTGTTTTTATATTTTATTTAGTTTTTTCGAAAAATACATTCTCAAAAATCTGCAAAAAAAAAATTGAAGCATGACACAATTCATTATAAATCATGAAATACTTGAACTTATTTTCAGATTTTTACAACGAAAAAACCATCACGTGATATTGTTTCGTGTTATTCGATTATATTTCTTAAACTATATTTTTTCTCTTAGAAATAATAATTACATATAAAACAAAATAAGTAAAATTTTGCGTGATTTCTAAAAAAGATAATGGAATATTCACATTCAGAAAATCACGTAAAAAGAGACGCGACATCAATAGCATTACATATAATGGGAATACCTGCAAAGGGCAGCAATTTCATTATTTTCATTTTGTTCCTCCAAAAAATAGACTTATTCTTGCCTAAACTGAAAACATACATGCGATGAAGAAATAAAATCCAAATAAATAACAAAAAGGTATATACTTAATTAACATTCAGGTGTTGTACAGTACTTTTTTTTTTGAGAAACGACCACCAGGTAATAACGCATAGACACACACAACACAGAATAACGTAAAAACTCTTCTCCCCCGTTGCTTCGTGTGTTATCTAGGAGACATTAATTACGTTGACTTCATTGTGCGGCCTTCAAAATTTATTCTATTTCTGGTGTACTTTCTGTCAAAAATCGCAGTACCTTAAAAAAAGAATGGAGGGGAAATCGGAGCTGACGTAAAATGGTGCTCGCAGTAAAGCGTCAGAGTTTAATTATTTCCTTTCATTGCTGTGCATGTATCGTCGTTATAAGTTGCTTGGGCCTCAGATTATTATTATTATTATTATTATTATGGCATTATACATTTCCATCTTAATATATATATGTATGCAAGAGAGAGAGACTTGCCATTGTGTGTGCTATTATAGGAAAACCGAGTTTTCCCTCCATGTGGTCGAATCGATTGCTCGCTGCTCTGCATGTTTTCTTTATGGCCCTATAAAAGGAAGAGCAGTTCTCGCCGCTTTACTAGAGATAGAACGAACATTCGGGAATCCAGTTTATCAGGATCCTGTTAATGTACATATGTTCGTAAAAGCATTCCGGAATGAAATTTCTGCGCAGTTGAAATTAGTTTTTTACGAAATTCCACTCCAAGTGATGAATTCGCGCAATCAGAATGATGTGCCGAGAGCTAAGATAACGAACTAGATTGGAACTCGAACGGTTTTTAAGGAATTGATTGAATATATATACTGTATTTTTGGAGTGAAACTAAGCGTTATTTGGATCGAGTATACTGCTATTTCATGAAGATAGTTCATAATTACCTTTGGGATTTTTGTCTTACAGCTACCATAAAGTAAATGAAAGTACTGGAATGTAACTGAAGTTTCTGAAATTTTACTACCGTAAAAGTTTCACTATTGTCTTGAAGAAACCTTCCATCTCTTAATAAAAATTTATCAATTATATTAATTCAGATAAAGTTTTTTTTATACATACTGGAGAGATAGTGAAAATAAATTTCAAAATTAAAAATGTCAGTTATTTTCTTTTACGTTTTAATATTATTATTATTATTTATTTATTTTAAACAACGTGATCATCATGTATTTCCAAGGGATTAGCATGATCCATCCAGGGAACTTATATTAAGAAAATATAGCTTCATTAACGTCATTTGAAATCAGTTAGTCGAGAAGTAAAACTTCTGTGAAAATATTTCATTTAAAATGTACAGACATGTGACTTTTAAAAAAAAACATGAGTGATTTGAGAGAAAGATATTGATATATATATATCATCATCGCCGAGCCGAAACCACTGAAGTTATGAATATGAAATTCGGTCAGCAGTTTTATTTCATGAAGTAAAGACCCATTAAGAAAGGGATTTTCCAAAATTCAACCCTTAAGGGGGATCATAAAGGGGTTCAAATGTTATACAGAGAAATCATGCCGAACCGTAACCGCTGGAGCAATATTTATGAAATTCGGTCAGTAGTTTTATTTCATGACATAAAGACTCACTAAGAGGGGAATTCTCGAAATTCACCCCTAAAGTGGCCATCAGGAATGGACTCAAAGGTTATGTGGAACAATCATCGCTGAGCCGAAATCACCGGAGCTGATATGAAATTTGGTCAGTAGTTTTATTTTGTAATGTGAAATCTCACTAACAAGTGATTTTTCAAACTTTATATAAGGGGCACATAAGGGGGGAGTTCAAAAGTTATGTGGGGAAATCATCACTGAACCCAAACCGCTGGAAGCTATAAATATGAAATTCGGTCAGTATTATATTTTATAATATAGAGACTCGCCCAGACGGGATTTCTGGAAATGCAACACCCAAGGGGGTCATGAGCGATTCAAATGTTATTGGAAGGATTCATCGTCAAGCAATTTTCAGATTACCGAATCCACACGAACGAAGCAGCGGGTAACAGCTAGTTTGCTTATAATTAGAAAATAAATGAAAAATGCGGCATCTTATGAATGCAAACTAAATTTTTCAGTAGGATATTTAGGTCTCTCTACTGTCAAAATATTTCACCTCCCTCCCTTATGACTGTCTCTCATCACTATTAAGGAAGTTAAAATTATAATAGACTAAATTTTTTTCACAGAAAATTTTCCGTGATTAAAATTTTACCGAGTTGCACATGCCCAAATACCATCACGCGAATTTTTTTATTAATTTCAATTTTCAAATAACCGATGAGGTAATTTATCCCACTAAGGTATCGACGTGGTAGTGTAAACGCTGCTGAAATCACTCAAAGTAACCAAAAATTTATTTCTAAATAAATTTCATTCGGCATGCTTGAATTTTAAATTTTGTGTTTCTGAAACGTCCAAACAATTAATCGATCGCTTTTATTTTTGATTTTTCTTTATTATTTTGCTGGTAGCAATAAATTTACTTCATTAAACTATAACTTCAGTATGATATATGCCTATAAGAAACAACAAGCTAATGCAGGTTATATGTACAGATTATTCCTCTACCTACATGAAATGAATGTCGAAAGCTGCATCATGCAGCAACTAATGTGCACGTAACAGGAGCAGCTGCATCCAACATCACTGTGGACAAACGTTAGCGAGAAACAATCCGTTCTTGTCTACACGTCAGTAAATGCAACATAAAAAAATGAAATAAATAAAAGGAAAAGATAATCAAGTTCGTGTGGCTTTTGGACGCGACCAGGTGCTTATGCCAAAGACACTACTTGCTGCTTGCAAAGCAAATAAGTCAAGAGGAAGGAGGAAATCTTGTGAGAGTTCATTACTTTTGGCACGCACATTGGTACAGGCGCAAGAAATCGTTTCACTTCGCCGAAAAATTTCCTTTCTTTGCACAAAAATAAATAAACAAAAATACAAAAAATCACATAATAAGTCAATAACTCAAAACATCCAAATTCTTTAAAAAAAAATTTAACGCTCTCTCATTGAAATTGATAAAATATTAAAACAAAAGGTTTTTTTTTTAAATACTGCTTCCTTTTGTATCATTCTAATATTTTAACTTTCCACAGGAGTAGGTTCTAAAACGTAATTTCTTTTCTCTTCTGCGGGATTCGAACTAAGTATCGCGTGCTTATTTACAAGTGCAATGTTTCCACTCTTATATGTATATACACACACACTTGGTTCTTTTTGATCTTTTTCATTTTGTTCCGAACCAGAAATCTTTTCTCTGGCCCCCTCCGTTCTTCATTTCCTAACCGGGCCCGGGCTACTTATTAATGTTGGGGGATCTCGAAGAGAAGGTACCTCTTCCAGGAATGGGAAAAGCGGGAGTAAGAACGGCGGGGGCCCCCTCCGTGATGTGACTATGACGTCAATTGACGTCACTGCTGCCTTCGAGGTGACGTCAGCACAGCTGGGAACTTAGTGAAAGAAGACATCGGGATCCGACGAAGTGTGTTTTACCCGAGCGCTCTTGACCTTTCCTCAGAGTGGGACTGGAATCGACCCCAGATCATAATGATGCCCATGTTACGCTGTTGCTGTCTTTCTATTCTTTTTTTTTTATCCTGTGCTCCGTTAATGCCAAAGAATGCACGGAGATCAAACTCCATCTATAGATCGAAACACATCTCTACAAAACGTCTGCTATGTTAACTTCAATATTAATGTTGAATGTTCAAAGGGGATACATATTATAATACCCCTCATTTTTTTACTCTGGTAGAAAAGCAACCAAATTAGCTGCATGAATTAAATGATATGCATTGCATTTTTGCATGTAAATATAATAATACCCCGAACTTACGTGTGATACTAACCGCGTAAGTTTCAATACAAATTTTCATAAAAATGCATCACGCATTGTTCATTTGGTGAGTCTTTTCTTAAATTCGAGTAAGCAACCTTCCAATAGTATTGCAATTAATTTGAGTGGCAGGTGAGTGAGACCGCATGCATTGTAAATAAATGATGAAAAGCATTATTTTGAACGAACTTTTTCAAGACCAGCAGTTCATTTGAATTTTTGTATCGAGACAATAAAACTGCCTAATCGTTTTCAAATCGGTTAATTTTTTTGAGTTCTCATGCGGGCAATGTTGAAAATTATGCTTTTGAGAAATCGCAGAAAACATGAAAGCTTTCATTAACTCACAATTATTTAGCACAATTTTGGGGAAAAAATGCTAAATGCGCATATACAGGGTGGGCAAAAAGTCCGTAGAAACTTTAAAAATTTATAAAAACCGGAAAAATAACCGAAATAAAAAACGGTTTGCAGGGTTAGCATCGCTTGGTCACGGGAATTTTTTTTAACACATTAAAAAACTAACTCAAAAAACAGCTGATAGGTGGCACTGACGTACACAAGTCAAAGAAAAGATACGCAAATAACGAAGAGAATGCCTGCAAATCGTATATTACAGCAGTATGTGTTCCACATGATGCAGGCGAGTCACAAATCCAGCAACAGCGGAGTGCGGCAGGTCCACATATACGGTTCACAACGGTGTGTATTAGGAGCGCAAGTTCTTATAACCGTCTCATTTGCATATTTCCACAGAAGTCGATCGTATCAGCGCCACATATCGGCTGTTTTTTTAGTTATTTTTTCCTGTCTTGAAAATATTCCCGTGACCTAGCGTTGCTAACCCTGCAAACCTTTTTTTTATTTCTTTTAATTTTCCGATTTTTATTCATTTTTAAAGTTTCTACGGATTTTTTGCCTACCCTGTACAATAACTGCAGTATTTCTCAGAGTTTATGGGCAGCTTTTAATTTTCTACGTTTGACTTAACGTATTAAATGGTGATCATATCATTCTCTAAAAGTGGAAGCTTTCACCCACACCTTCATTCCAAATGGTGTAAGGTGCAAAAAAAAAACTTTGTTTCTTAATCTCTAGGAAAGTTTATAACTGCATCTCCAGTTCAGCATCTTTAAAATCAGCTCAACTTTGCTGCATGTGGTGCTCTGATTGAATGGAAAATATACACTTATACCTTCTTCTATCACATCATAACTAAAACATTGTTTCCATTTATAATCCCATAATGGTAACAAATTATGCAGAATTTAATAATTATTCACTTTCCACAGAAAATTGAGTAAATCAGGTTAGAGTTATTCCTAGGTACGACTGTATAAAAATAATGCTTGTTTATCTTAAATTTTTTGCAGCTATTGAAATAACGAATATAAAAAGTGTGAAGAAAATAAAATTCAATTTATTTATTTGTTATAATAATGAAAAATAAATCCAAAGAGCTAATGGTAAAGCACTTACTGAACGTCAGCATTAATAACAAGCAATATACATAGGAAAAAAAGAAGAACAGTGTATATGAATAAATGATTAACAAGTGATTAATATGCTGTGGCAAACAGTAACAGTGGTGAAATCAAAAATAGCTCAAATATGAAGTGCACGAACTAAAGAGCTGAACGTACATTATATTAATGTAAAAAGATGTGAATATACCGGGTGCATAGCTGGCGGCACATTTTATCAGCGAACCGTTGATCTTGGCATAATTGTTATTAGAAAAAGTATCAAAATAACATTCAGAACTCAGGTACGTCATTTATGTTTCAAGGGGTTGTATTTAAATAAAAAAATTAACACTGACACCCTGTGTTAAAAAACCCAATTAGAAAGTAGTTGCACTGTCTCTCTCGTGATGCTGACAAAAACTTCCATATTTCTAAGTGCAAAATTAGCTGAGATGTATGAATCCGAAGAATGGAGGGAAGTTGGGAATAAACTGAAAAAACTAACAGAAAATGTTTTTCACCCTCATTTATGCTGTTTCTCCGATTTTGAATTCAAATATTTCAGCGAATATTGTACTTGGAGACGGGGTGATTTTTTTATTGGTCTCAGGAGGAACAGTGCAATAACTTTTCAATTGTTTTTTTGAGGACAGAGTGTCCGTATAAAAAGTTAATTTTTATATATTAATAACTATGCAACCCCTTGCAACATGACTGACGTATCTGAGTTCTGCACGTTATTTGGATATTATTTGAAAAAGTTATTTATAGTTATTTGAGTATGCCTCTAGGACCAACGATTTGCAAGTAAAATTCAGTCCATGCTGTTAGCTGTGCGTTCTGCATAAACATACATTGAAAATTTCGGTTATGAACTTATATTGTTCAAAAAGATATAAAAAGGCAACATGATCAAATTATTGTGAAAAAAAATAAAATGCAAAAAATAAAGGAAAGGGAAAATATATATAAGGTATATATAGGATAAACGTTATCCCAGCAAAAAACTCAGAAAAGCATTTTAATGTCTGCTATTGAAAGAAGGTAAGATTTGATTAGTTTTCTAAAAAAATGAATGTGGAGACAGTTAAAGTGATATTGGAATGCAATGAGATATATATAAAATTGATGTATCATTTAATGAGAAATGCTTTCTTTTGATGGTTTTATATACAGAATAATCTGTAGGTTGTGAAAAAAAAAGCAAATAACTAATCTTCCGACGATTGACATATTCTGGTCGTATTTTTCTATTGGAATTTTCTCCAGCTATTTATATTTTTTGAGTAAAATTCATCTTTTTTTTCTACGAGTATCAAAAACAACTGACTCAAAGCATTCAACTTTCATTCGAAACAACAACAAAAAATCCCTTTGAGAGTTTGCTTCTTGATAATAAGAGGTATCATACAGAGAAATCAAAATTACGCAATACTCTGTTCAGTGGTATTGAGAGAATGATAAGATGAAATCGACAAAGCTTATTCCATCTATTGATTTGTACGTTTTGGATATATCAATTCCAAATTTTGCAGCACGATTTATTTCAAAGCAACCAAGATTACTGTTTGAAACAATACTTGCTGACTGTTTCGAACAATACATATGTGACCAAATATTAGAATCATCTACAAAAATGCAATGAAAACCCTCTCAATTTTTCACAATCGAACATTTCTTGTCACTGATTAAACGATTTGTCGGAAGGAAACAATTAATTTAGAGTAGTACGAATGTATAGAAATGCTAAGAAAGAAATAGATAAAGGCAAAGAATATTTTAAAAACATATGGTTATATATGTCGGTAAGGCTAAATTACTCGAGGCAAAAAGCGGCTCAAGAATTTCATCCCGAAATATCGTAACTTCAAAATCAAGAGCTACTTTGAGATTCGATTAACTCGGGAGTAGGAAAAATACTTTGCGAAGTAATCATTATAGAAAAGAGTGTGGATCGGTAGGAATGCGAAGTATGCATGCTTATTGTTTCGCCTCTAAACAAATTAAGCACTTTAAAATCAACGTGAGCTCCCGCAACGGTTAATTGGCTTCTCAAGACAAATAGCGTTCAAAGCTTCACTATATAAATTGTTCTCTTTTTTTTATTATCTCTCTCTCTCTCTCTTTTATCTAAAAGAGATGTTTCAATTTAATGGATTTTTATATTTTCTTGAATATTTTCTGAAGCATAATTTTTCCCCCTAAGAAAAATGACATTCAAAATGAACACCTTATAGAGCTAATATAGTATTTAATCAAATTCTAGTGGAATATTTTTTCTACATTTCATCTCACATTATTGCATAACAGTTGCATATATCAATATGTATATTCATCAACTTTTTTAACCTTCATTGAAAAATAAGGTTATTTTTTAAATCATGCGAGACGGTGAATGTTTGTGAATCGAATTATTTTTATAGAAATGTTGCATAAGAGCTATTGAAAATGCATAATCCTTTATTTATGTCATTGTTTTTAAAGAAAATACCAAATGTGATCTGATTGCGTAAGGCCGGTATTACACTATAAAAGTTCTCTAAAAGACCTTTATAAAACTTGAAAAATTCAACCAATTAGATTACCGGTTGCATTTGCTCGAATGTAACCTGTGAGCTTTATTGATTTGATTTTTTGAGTTTTATAAAAGAGATTTTATCAAACTTTTATAGTGTAATATCGGCCGTAGAGAAGTAATTGTATTAATCTTAAGGTTTTCAATATTTTGAAATTGATTTAAAAAATTGTGAATTTAGGCTATGCAACTGAAAGAACATAATTAAAAGTTACGGAAAGAAGTAACTGTTTCTTCGAAATGATTTATACATACATAAGTTCATAAATACATTTACGTAATTTACAAGACATCATACTTCAGAAACTATAAGACCTTATCTTACTTTGATTAGGTTAATCTCAAAAAAATCACGCTTATACGAAAACAAATGCAGAGACTTGCATTCAAATTTTCATGATGGTATCAAATTTTCAAAGGAGAGGAAAGTGCTCAGGAAACGTGAAAGTAACAGGAGAAAAAGAAAATCGGAGAACTTCATGCATTTGATATTGCACACATATCATCTCTTGTTCTCTTAAACCGGTCAGATACACACTCGGCAAAATAGAACAAAATACGCAGGGAAAGAACGCAAGCTTGTGAGAGAAACTTCCAAAAGAAAGGAAAATCTAGGTAAAGAAAAATATATATAAGTAAAAAAATAGAATATAGCCCAGACTCAGACAAAGAATAGAGACTGAAAAGAAAACCAGAAGATGAATAAAAAAGAATGTGCTTGATGTTTCCCATACACCTATCATAATACCGCAGATATTGATCTTTTAGTAGTGTCTTCCGGTTGTTCTTGCTAACGCCTTTTGCTAGATATTCTTCTTCCTTCGCTTTTCTTATAGAGCTTCAACACGGAACCATTAGCCAAGATATTAGAAAAGAAGATGCCAGAGATAAGTTGTTCTGACACGAGCTATAATACCTCCCGTGTTTCTTTTATACATTGCACTTTTTTTTTTAGTATACTTTCCTTTTCTTTAATATTTATTTTCACTTGTCTAAAAGATCAACAGACACAACATACTCTTATATCTATATATTATTATGCCGTACTTAGCTTGAGGATGTTCCACATACTCATCGTAAGGAATGTCCGACAGTTTTGGTTTCAAGGTCTTCTTTTATTCTAGTTTAGTTGCTTTTTAGGTTTGGGAGTTTTTGAGTAATTATCACACTTATATCAGATTGTTCCTGGCTCAAATAGTAGTTGTTTTACTGAAACAGATTCAAGTCTTAATATTATTTATTTTGATATAACAGAAGAGTTTCTATTACCTAAGATTCTATTTATGATTCTAGCCCATCGTGTACCTTTAACATTTTGTTGAGAAGAAACAAATGAACGACGAGTACACATTATTGTACATTACATTCTTTGTACATTGCACTTTATAATATTTATTTTAAAATTATTATTTTCAAAATGGTCTTTTTTTCGAATCAGGTTTTCTACGCATAAGTAACAGAACTAAAACATCAGATATGTCTTCATTTTGTACGTATGGATTATTATTTTATTACCCTGACACATAAATTGCAAACACTTTAAAGAAGCAGAATAGAAATGGTCAATTTATGCATCAAGATGAAAAACATTTGGGATGGAAGTAGTAGTTCATAGTTCCAAAAAAGTTGCAGCTTGCATATTCACGTTGATCACACATAAAAAACTGGGCCTGACAAATTTACGAGCTGCAGAATTCCATTTGTCTCAATTTATCTCCTCAAATCGACGTCGTCTCAGCCCACACCATCAAATGAAGACTGTTGTAACCTCTCGTAAATTCTCGGGATGTTACTCCTTATCCATAGAGAGTGTTTAGAAGCCAAGCATAGGCCCACCATGGAGGAATGTCTCCATAGGTTTAAACGAAAATATTGTTCATTCAGAAGTGTGTTATCATCCACATTTATTTATTAAGAGAACCTCAATTATTCTGAATCATGATTACCCTATATATATATATATATATATATATGTGTGTGTGTGTGTGTGTTGTTTTTTTTTTTTTTTTGGTATGTATTTTATATTGGAATTTTCTCCAGGTGTTTATATTTTTTGAGTAAAATTCATCTTTTTTTTCTACGAGTCTCAAAAACAACTGACTCAAAGCATTCAACTTTCATTCTTTCATTCGAAACAACAAAAAAAATCCCTTTGAGCGTTTGCTTCTTGGTAATAAGAGGTATCATACAGAGAAATCAAAATTACGCAATACTCTGTTCAGTGATATCATATATATATCAAAGGAAAGTGAAAACCAAGTCAATAAATGCGAGTAATAACATTTAAAGTGAAATATTCTACCTACTACCTACAATAATATTATTAGATCACATAAGTGAACAAACACTAAAAGAAAATGGCATGTTTGTAGTGTATAAAAAGTCCAAATCGAGCCAAACCGAAGCCAACACCTGCCGTCTGCATGCATAATTCTCTATTTTTAACCTTATATGTATATTTGACGACACTCAGATCACCATAATGATGAAAGAGAAAGAGGGAAAAAAAACATTGTATTTTTACATTCTCATTTTGTTTGTGTTACTGGACCAGCCATTTGAATGAGAAACAATCAGAATAAAAGCACTTGGAAATAGAAACTCCCTTTTTTTTAAAGGAAAAAAAATTTCTTTTTCTCTACCAAATGTGTTACAAAAACAAAGTGAAAATGATATAAAAGGATTTATTTGGCATCCATGTAAATTTTGAGAAACCAAAAAAAAAAATTTCGCGGGGGAAAAAACTTTTCCAGAAAAATCAAACCATGATAGTTTTCTTCTCTGGACCCGGAAATATTTTTTTCGCCCCATTTTCCAAAAACTTTATTTTATTATTCATGTGTGATTATACTTCAAAAGGAGAGATAACGTTTTCTTAGAGCTAAATTCCTTTTCTTGATTTGTTTTTATCTATTTTTCATGCTGAAGAAAGCTATAAATGCCAAAGAACGTAGAAGAAATAACATATATTTTTTAATATTTTTGTAAAATAAATTATCATTAAAATTATTTACATGGATCTAAATTTAATGAAAATAATTGAATTTAAATTTATTTGTCTCAGGAAGAAATTATTTCGGATTGTAAGACTCGATATACAATAAAACCTGTCTTTAACGTAACCTGTATTAAGAGGAATCCGGTCTTCAACGGAAAAAAGTCTTGGTCCCGTGATTTCAATGCCAAAATACACATTAAAAAACTTGGATCGAAGGTAACCTGCCTTAAGCCGGGTTTTCATAGGAGCAGGTTATCTGCACCGCGTGCAGCGTGATAACGCTGATTGGTTTAAAAATCTGAATTTTTCAAGTTTTTAACCAATCTCCTCCCTCACGCTGCACACGACGCAAAAATCCGGTTCCTAGGAAAATCCGGCTTAACGCGGAAACGGAAAGGAAAATTGTATGCTCTTATAATGGAAAGTTTCACACAAACACTACGAGTGTTTCCAAACTAATAAACCAAGGGAATCACACAAAATGGTGAACTGGTCTACCAAAATTTTTTGGGTGCGTGAAACCGTTATAAATTTTTACGGGAGAAATCGGTTCAACAGGGCATACATAATTAAAAGACCCTATTTTAAAGCAGCCTACAGACAAAACCAGTCATCAGAAAATTGTGAAATTTTGTAGAGGATGTCATGAAGTAATAAGAATTTGTTTCAGGGAAAAATTAGTTGCACATGTTGCCACCAGAGGGCATTTTATTAAGAAATGACACATTTTTTACTTTTACAATTGTTGCTGCAACAAAACATGATGTCCACATGATGACCATCATTTTCAGATACCATGTGAAATCTCCAGATTGCATCTTCCACAACTGACTGAAGTGTGTGTGGGGAAATGTTCAGCACGTGGCGTGAAATGCTGCCTTTAAGGTCAGGTAAAGTTCTTGGATTGTCACGACTTACCAGACGTTTCAAATGCCCCCAAAGCCAAAAATTGCATGGATTAAGGTCCGGGGATCGGGGAGGCCATAAATTAGAAAAGTGATGACACGTTCTTCTGTAAAATGTGTTTCAAGAACATTCTTATCATACACTGCAATGTGTGGAGGAGCTCCGTCTTGCATAAAGATTGTGTCTGCAAGGCAGTGACGTGCTTGCAGAGCCGGAACAATTTCGTTCTGTAACAGCAATGTATATCGCTTCCCGGTGATCGAACATGTCACTGGACCTGTAGAACGTAACTCCTCGTAGAAGTAGGGACCGAGAATAAATGATGCAGTAAATCCACACCATGCTGTCACTTTTAGTGAATGCAACGGAACCTCTAATATAGCGTGTGGATTTTCTGGTTCCCAAATTCGGCAGTTGCGAGTACTGACTGCACCATTCAAGTGAAAATGCGCTTCGTCTGTCCAGAGTATATTCCAAGGCCATTCTGAATCGACCTCAACGAGAGCTAGAAACTGCAGTGAGAACCGGAATCGAGCATCATAATCATGTGAAAGCAACCGCTGCACAAATGAAAGTTTGTACGGATAATATTGGAGAATATTCCGCATGATCTTATGGACAGTTGAACGTGGCCTATCCAATGCCTGACGCTACCACGAGAATTCAAAGCTCTGTCCTCTTCCACCTGAAGTGAAACCTCCTGTACTGCGTCTCTATAGAAACTAGTTTTCTTCTTCTTCTTCCAGGACGAGTAGCCAACGATCCTGTGGTTTCAAATTTCGTTATCATACTCTCCGAGGGTTTTAACTTCCATTAGAGCTTTTCGAAATCTCTTCCAAGTCCGATATTTCCGTAGAGCAGTTACTGCGGAATTGCTGTTTTGGTAAAACAATTTGACCAAGAAAGCACAATCTCGTAAACTTATCGACATTGTGAGCAGCAAACAAATTGAGAAACAAGATCTCCGCAAATGTTTCTAGTTTTTATAACTGCTGCTGCGTGACATCACAAATATACACGTTTACTACAGGTATTCAAAGTGAAACGCTCTCTGATGGCGACATGTGCAACAAATTTTTTCCCTTTTAAACAAATTCCCATCATTTCATGAAGTCCTCCACAAAATTTCACACTTTTCTGCTGACTGGTTTCGCCTGTAGGCTACTTTAAAATAGGGTCTTTTAATTATGGACGCCCTGTAATGGACTCTATACAGAGTAATGTTAAAGTAAATACGGTGTGCACGTTTAATAAATAGAGTATCATATCAAGTGATAAATATTTTATAATTATAGAGCAAATCATGTACATTACTTTATTCATTATTCAAATGTTAATTTTACTTTAAACTATTTACTTTATTTTCAATTAAATTATTTTTATTATATTTCAATCTTATACGAAATCATAATTTTACACATTTTGTCAATTGAACCTATATTAAGCGGAAACCTGTGTTCAACGGATACGAATCTCGGTCCCATCCGATTCCGTTGAAGACAGATTTTACTGTATTTTGATTTCAAAGTAAAATTTTATCATCATTAATTTAAATGAGCACAAAATAAAATGATAAAATTTGAATGAATAAAAATTAAAGAACCTACCAAAAATACTAATCAGCTGTTTCTAGACAATTAAAGAAATTCTCAGAAAACTTCATCTGAAACAATAATAATACTTCAGTACCTGAAAGAATGTATTCGCAAACTCATTAAGCATTATTAATAATCCAAATCTAACTAGAAAATTTTAATATACCAATATATTTTGTATAATCAAACATGTTTATATACAGTATACTAATCATCGGTACAATTTAGATTTAATAAACAAAAAATGCTATGGATTATTTAGCTTAAATGAACTGAATATAAATTAATTGCTTATTCCTATGTTTTCATGATGCCATATAATTTTTGAATGTAAATAAAAAATAACAATGTTGGTGTTGTCTTCATGTTTTGGGGTTAACATATGTTAGGATGAAAGAAATAATAAATATGAGAGTCCTGAATAAAACATGTCTACTAATTAGGTAGCCATGGGAAACATTAATATAATTCGTTTGTTTGTCAAGAGTTCTAAATTCGTCTCATTAAAAAGAGTCCAATTAGGTATTTCATTAGAACGATGAACAGAAGATTTACTTCAAAACTAATTTGTGATTTTTCTAAAACATAATTTACTTTTTTTGCGTATGCTTAATTTCAAATTGATTGATGTTAAGATAATTTATTTACTCTAAACGTACTTGTCTGAAATAACTATGGAGTAAGCTAATTAAATGAAATAATTAAGTAGAAAACAAGTATCTTTTTCGTATAGTGAAATCCAACCGATGACGTTTTTAGAAAACAAAACTTCCACACGAGTCTGAACTTTACGGATCAGATTATTTTATTGAGGACTATGAAAGGGTTTTGATATCACGGATACAATAACGTCATAACAAGAAAAATTCTTCTAATGAACGTGAACCTCACTGAAATTAATGTAACTGATTCAAACGCACTTATAAAAAAATAATTTTTAATTAATCATTCACATTGCTTTATCATTTTGACTTTGGAAAATGTCCCTCATTGTTTTTCTTTTGACCTTGATCAAGACAGAAGCAAATAATTTTATTACATCTCCAAGTTATAAATCCTGCCTTAAACTTATAATTACGTTATATATTTTGAGCGGTTGTTGGAAGGGGGAGACTAAACAGCAACTAAAGAGCAAGTAGCAAAAGTCAAATAAGAAACTTCTAAAAAAGCACTAAAACTGTGCAATATTCTAATTTCTTATTTCCAAGTGAATTTATTTGCTTCTGTCAAAAACATTTCAGAAATGAGGATGAAATATCCAATTTGCCTCTGTAATGGTTGACTTTGGCTTTTATTTGTTTGAGCGAGTGCCCGAAAATTTTCTCTGTTATACTTTAATATTTTTTTTCTTTCCTTTTTTCAAGCATAATTTTAATATAAAACAGTGATTTTTTTCAGTGCATTTTGCAAACGTAATCGTCCATCTTATGTATTTTAGGCTTTTATTTTCTTTCTTTAACCAGACGTCTAGTCAAAGATTGCACGTCTGTGTGCTTCTTACTGGCGTTTCAACAAATACGAAATCGGCAAAACTTTTTTATGTATGTAAACACGTTATAAATTTCACGAAAATTTTCAGGTTATTTTTCCAGATATGGTGGCGTAAGTCTGGATCACCCTGTACAGAAATGCAGTATCTGCACAATCTTAAATCCACTTTTATTTTGAATTTTGTGTTAAATGTTCCAAACTATACCCACCTGACATTTGACGTTGTCGAAATGTCAAATGTTGTTTGTTTGGCACTTTTACAACTTTTAAATTTACATAAGTTTCGACATGCGCATTTGATGAGACTCAGAAAAAGATGCGTCCAGTGATAACATATTCAATATGAAATGATGTTATATAATTTACATACAATCGATTCCGACGCACACCATTCAAAAAATAAAAACACATAAATATTCATTCATAAAATTTTAAAAAAGTAAATTCAAAGAAAAAATTTAAACGAATTATTACGCAAATTTTTTAAAATGATGTAAGTCAACCTGTTGAAAAAGCAATAGAATGACGCTTAAAATTTCACATAACAATATCGAAGAAAATATTTTCTTACTTGAATTTTCTTTTACTTACAGTGAACACTGAACCCGTAATTTGGATAATCTGGATAAAATAAAATTCGGGGTAAAAACACTTTGAGCAAACTCGGAGTTTTTCTAGAGAATATTTTCCGTCTCATATTTCTAGATTTATTTGTAGGATATGAATAAACATGACCGTGTGAAGTTCTCCGATTCTTAAAGACAAGTTTCCTCTTTCCCCGTCTGTTTTTCCAGATCAAAGGACTAAAATTTCTTGATCACAAGACGGAGAAAAAAAAAGTTTTTACTCCCTTGAGTCTTTCAAAGAAAGAAAATTCGTTTTAAAGGAGTTCTCGGGTTCTCCCTATAGAACATCTATGTTTGACCACGTCCCTTAGAGACTCCATTTGCCATTCAAAGCCCATCGCTAGATCGTCAACAACACCAATGCTATTTCTCGAGGTAAAATACGGAAATATTTTTATCTTTATATTCAAGTGTAACAATCTGTTTTATCCGATTAGATCGCGAATTCAATTTCATTTCTCTTAGCGAAATATTTATTTTGATTTTCATAAATGAAATTCTTTTGTTTTTCATACGTTAGCTTTTAAGAGGTTTATTTTTTTAATCTCATTAAAATAATGACTCAGAATAATAGTTATATTTTTAGAGGATTTTCTGATAATCTGTTATCACAGCAATTTTAATTATGACCATTATCATGTCAGTCAGTGACTTTAAATCCACATTATTCATTGACATCACCTCACCGATGCGGTTTGACTGAATAACAACAATTGTTTTCACAGAAAATTGCAATTAATCATTAAATAAATGTACAAATCTAATAACATAAGCCCCAGAAAATATTTCCATTAATAAATGCTTGAATAAATTTTAAGGAAAAACAACTGACATGTTGATTTGAAAAGTAACGAAAAAGACTATGGATCGGAGGCATTTAATACGAAATTATTTCGCTCAGTTTCTTATTTGCAGATAGTATTTATTATTTTTGACTAAAGCGGCTTAATTCAAAGTTTCATGCAAATATAATTGTTACCCCAGGTATTTACATACTTAGCATCAATATTCGAAAGATGTTCAAGATGTAAGAACCGCTGGTATGATTATACAAATTAAAACATATCTTCTTTAGCATTTGAAAGAAGCTTGTTGAAAAGGCGATTGCACTTTGCTTTCACGATGGAAAACGGCTGTGCTCACCGCAGAATCTGTCACGCATTTAATCCGAATCGGAGACACGATCTGAGACCCTAATTAATTTCGTGATCCTGTAAGGAAGGATAGAACCCGGAGATGTAGAAGGAGGCTGATGAGACGCAGACACAAGCGTATATGTGTTCTCTCTGGAGTCATCAGAGATAAATAAACGTCGTCAATAATACTCTGTTTTGGTTAGAACCAAGACGATTGAGAAAGAGAGAGAGAGAGTGAAAGGGCCGCTACCGTTAGATACTTACCGAGAAAATGTTACGTACACGTAAGATATAACACTCACACCTTTGTAAGTGGATAGTTGAAGGTTTCCATTCATTCCTGTCACTTGGCGACTGGATTGTTTCTCCTTTGTTCCTTCGCTATTTCTGAGAGGTCTTTTGGAAAATGTCTCGGTCTTTTCTCTTGTCATGGAACTAAATTGCCTTGAAAATTAGCAGTTTCTTTGTGGAAATACTTTTGAAAAGTGAAAGTACCAACTTTATTAGAACACTAATAAAAAAAAGAGATGATATATACAGTACAGATAGTAGAGTATCTGCTTTGTTCTGCCCTTGAAATTGCATTGTAATTACTCATCGATACTTCGTGTTCATCGGTACAGATCCACGGGATCTCTTGATGAATTTGTTTCTCTCATGATTATGTACTATTACAAAAAAAAACTATTGTGAAAGAGTTAACTCTTAAAATATCCCCTTGGTGATTCGAGAAGTGTATGTTATAGAAATTAATTACCTTTTGGGTGAGATAGTGGAAATAGTAATAGCAACGTAGGTTAACCCTAAATGTGAAGAAAAACAACAGCTAGACGCGTTTCGGAACTGTATCAAGTTCCTTCTTCAGTAGCTAACAAAAAGACAAAACAGAAACTCCATATAGAGGGGGTTACTCGCTGTTCAAGATTCAGATTCGAAAAATGTATGCTATAATCCACGTGTATTAAAAGCAAGGTCTTGGATTTAGCTTATATAGCAGTTTCATGTATGCATAAAGTGCATCATGGAAATTGGCCCGGATGAAATAAGCTTATGCAGCACGTAACTAAATTTAATGTAGTTTTTGGTTAATATCTCCTGAGGAATTTTGAAATTTACTAGAGTACAGTACAAACTGGATAGATACAACGTGCAGATATTTTTCCTTGATTCAATTGATTTCACTGGTACTATTTGAGTTTATACTAATGGTTTTCGTTCAAATTTGTCAGCGTTTATGCAATAAATTTGAAGAAAGAGCAACTTATATTCATAAATTTTACTTATCATTAACCAATATGCTTTTGTGCAGTCTTTCAATAGATAAAGATTAGATGTGTTGTTAAAACAGTGCGGTTACCGATCACAATAATCATCTATCATTGCCATCTGCAAAGTGCTACAAAAGTAACAGAAAAAAGTGAATATTCAAAATTTGAAGGGCATATTCAATGCAGTTTTCACAGAAATGCATAGAGACATATTTTTTTTAAACAACATAATTTTACTGTTAGAATAGTTATATTTGTTAGTAATAGGTGGTGCTTTTTAGCTGTAGAGCATTATAATGCTAATCTAATTATTTCAACAATAAATTTTTCGTCATTATAAAATTTCTCATGGCTTTCTGTGAAAATAAAACTGAGATATATCACCTGCGTAAAATACATGTTGCACAAATAGGTCATTTTTGGCTTTATTTTTACAGGTTTTTGTTTGTAGCATGTTATATCCGAATTATTTTCTAAAGTGTTTTTGGTATGGTATATCCACGGTGAAAGTTTTAAGTAGGGTATTTATAATAACTGAGGTAAAAATATATGAAAGCGAATGGGTCAAAAAATCGGGATTACAAAACCGTATGTTATACAGGGTTCATAGGTAATAGGGCGTATGTGGTATTTTACTGGCGAACAGTTACTTCTAGAGACATACTTCCAGTTAGAAAAAGTATCCAAATAACGTGTAGTACTCAGATATTTCATGTTGCAAGGAGTTGTATAGTTATTAAAATAAAAATGCTAACTTTTTATACGGACACCCTGTGCTTAAGATCTCATTTACAAAGTTGTTACCCTGCCCAACGAAAAAAATCCTTTTGTGGTTTTTTAGAACAAACTTTTTCTAATTGTAAGTAAGCCTTTAGTATCAACTGTTCGCCAGTAAGTTACCTCTTACCTATGCACCCTGTATATGGTATGTTATTAGTGTACTACTTCCTCTTTATCTGAATTTTCAATTCACTCAGAATTCAAACTCAAATGCAGAAAGTTAAAAACTCACTACTCGTATATAGCAGAAAAAGCTGAATACTCAAGTATAAAATTGCTTCCTCCGTATATAATTTGATTTTTTTTAAATATTTTTATAGAATACAATTGACACGTTTAAAAAGAAGTACGTTAAACCTATTGGGATAAATCGAGAAGCTATCCATACTTAGATAAAACAACCATAATCGTTTTATGGGCAGTGTATATTTATATAGTATTATGGGTTGCTGTGTTTTGGTTATATTTATATTCCATATTTTTTATGTTTTTTCAGCCACCTCGTTGGGCAATTTGCCTGTTGTGGCCTTTGTGTTTGTATTTGTATTTGTAATATACATAAATATTTTGCCAAATTCCGTTTGTTCGGCTTTAAGTTTGATTAAAGTTTTATTATGAATTTATAAACAGAATACATAAAAAATAAATTGCTGTTTTTATGAATTCCCGAATGAAGTATTCTGGTTTACGTGTTGCTCCAAAATTAAGTAAAACCTTACTTAATGATCAGCGTCTTAGAGCTATAGCGGAAGAAACGAACAACACAGACTCCAGATGAAATTATTATAGTTTCAAGCGTAGTTATAGAAACAGTTTCCGGCATTCGCATGCAATTCGAAAGGAGAACTAAACGCGTAATATGGGTTTCTTCACACACTTAGCGAAGACCATAAACTCCAGTGCGTGTCCATTTGTTCAGCACCTTCTGTCTAGACAAGAAAATGATCTTTTTTTCTGGATGGGATAGTTATACGGGTGACGAAAAACCTGAATTATACGGAAATCCCCCAAACGACTGTAGTTATCACTCAGTGAAACTACGAATATAAGAGCATGGTGTAGAGATATTTATATAAAAGTCGTTCGACTGTACATTCAATGAAGACAAAAGGAAGCAAGCCGTTATAAAGCTTCTCTTATCGAATTGACTTAAAGGTCCCTGGTACTATTATCTTAGAAACTAAGAATAATTAAGTTAACTTTACGCTTTTCTGCACTTTTATATCAATCAAGTACACTTTTTAGCCAACAAAAAATATAATCTTTTCCCATAAAACTCGCATCTACATCCAACCTTAACAAAACCAAAACTTGCGTATTCACAGGCTAGAGCATTAGCCTGACCATTCCAGTTGACTAATACTGCTTCAAAAAAAATATTATTTTTTAATATGAATTAATAAAATTTTAATAGATAAAAATTAAAAAAAAAACAGTAATTCTAATGGAATTTTACACACGCACATACAAGTATTAAATTATAATTTTAAAAAACCTCAATATTTTTCGCGCTGAAATGACTTCATTGATGCAACTATCGGTATAAGATATTGGAAAGTAGAAGGATAATTTTAATTTCATTAGCTGTATGACCTTTCGGCAGACACTGGATGACAAAGAAGCTACTGGAGCAATCATCAACTCGATCTCATGCTTCAATGGGCTCACCAAAGAATGTCCAGCTTAGGAAAAAGAATAATTCCAATGATGTCCTTTAGAGTTTGAAGAAATAAATGGCACATTCAATAGCTAGAGGATATTCTCTTGACAATAACTCGACGTGAGCCATGCTTAATTTCCAGTTCGTAGAATTGAGATATGAGACTGTTGATACAATAACGCTTTTTCCTCCGAAAAATAGAAAAACTTTTGATGTATTATTCATCGTGTCTAAAAGGAATTAAGCATTAGTACCAATAGCATTCATTCTGTCTTTGAAATAGCGAGCAAGAAAAGGAAATAGTAATTGACAGAGTAACAGAAAAATCGCAGTGATAACTGAAATCACATTTTTCTCGAAAAACTAAACGGCAGAAACGGAAATATTTCATTCATATACCAAAAATATCAGTAAAAATTACTCAAGTAATACCGAT
The DNA here is from genome assembly GCF_987345545.1 of Pholcus phalangioides. Classification (NCBI taxonomy): domain Eukaryota; kingdom Metazoa; phylum Arthropoda; class Arachnida; order Araneae; family Pholcidae; genus Pholcus; species Pholcus phalangioides. Next base: position 34,431,476 of record NW_028301600.1, on the reverse strand, counting down.
GAAACGATTGTTAATCGTGAAATAAAGCAACTATATTTTTGTTTTAATTTTCATGCTTCGACAATTTATCACATTCAAAAGGATATATTTAATGAACCATGCTAATATTTATGTAAATATGTGCAGATTGTTTAGCATTCATCTCACAATCTGAAAAATGTGTTGACTCTTTTTTAATTTTTCGTGTCCGTCCTAAAGTATAGTAGTCAGAATTTTATCATTTCCATTGGTATTTAACATTTCAAGCATTGAAACAAAAACTTATTCATTTTGCTCATTGGGAAAAAAATCCTTTGATCATTTGATCATTTTTGTCGCACTACAGTCATTTTTTGCACACGGGGGCTAATTATACCGCGACATACAATTTATTGCCGATTCCGAACGGCAGCCTGTTTTTTTTATGCTCATCGAGAGGTTGGTGCCTAACCCCCTTGATGCGGAACTCCCTGCGATAGCAATCATTTTCTGTGGTCATTTCGCCGTTTCTGTTATACCCCTGCGTCAGGAAAGTTTTTGACAAGGACTCATTGGGAAAAAAAAGTCAATATTTTCCCCTTTTTTTGTGTCTGCAAGAGTCAAGAATTTCAACCACCGATATCTCAGTGAAATTCCATTCAATTGTTATTGGGTGAAAAAAGTTTCGGTATAACAGAGGAGCACAAAAAAAAAACTGGAAAACAATTTATCATTAGAAAATTGTGATAATTTTTTCACATTTTACTTGAATTTTAAAATGAAAAAACCACAAAATTTTTAGGACTTTTAATGAAACATCCCGTATTTTTGATTTTACAGAAAGAATTTTTTACAAGTACGTATATATGTGTGTTGGCTGAGATTTTGTACCAAACAAAGATTTCTGTGACTAAAGACATAGTGAAAATAATTTGTGGGCTATGTTAAATTTATTTATATTGCACAAATGCAAACAAATTCCTAAAATAGATGGCCTTTTTACAGCTCTACAGAGATATTTACTCGTATCCAAAATGGGTTCAGACCTTTACTTCGGATAAGGGAGGTTCTACTGTATTCCAAATGTACCATCACGTACTTATCTATGTCACACATATCACTATTACTGTATGTTCAAAAAATAAATACACGTTTTCAGTATTCAAACAGAAGCATCAAATGATTAATAATCGAAATGAAAAATTCAGTCTTTGCGCAATTATAATTTTTACAATTTATATCATTTAACCTACAAGTTTAGTAAGTTACGTATTTTAAGCAATTTTTGCTAACCAGTAAGTCCGAACCACAAAAGCTCGGATAAACGGGATCTTTGTGTATTTGAATAATCTATTTGAGCGCCAAAGAAATAATTCACAAGTTGCCAATGAATTTTTTCGGTCAGGTGAATTTGAAATAAATCCAGAATGATACTTTTTTTGTGGGACTAAACACAACACATAAAACATGCATTCAAAACAACTGAGAGAAACACAAAATGACATGCCATAACGATGACACAGACAATCTGTGACCCCAAGGGACTAAAAGTCTTTCCAGTGTGTGTGTGGGTCAATATGAATTTTAATTAAAGAGTTAGTGGAATTAAGCAACAGCCTTGTTAACATACGAATTGGTTAATATTTTATAAAATCATATTTTCTCAGAAACACTTATAAATGGAATAGTATCACCTTAAACCCGTTTCGTTTAAAACAAAGTAAGGCTATTTTCTCGAATCATTTAATTTCTTAGAAATTTCTTTCTTATAAGAATTTTGTAACCATCTCTCTCTTTGGGGACTTTATCTCATCACAACTAATTTTCCCAGAAAATAATATTTTCATATATTTCAGATAGTAACGAAATCTAATATTCTTCTCAGCTTAATGATATCAACTTTTCTATGTCAGTCACTTCATAAAAAATAAATTTTCAATATGTGAAAATGGGTATGTTCATGTATCGAATTTGCTATTAATGCGTTGATTTTGATGTGACTTCTCTTTAATAACGAAAAATACATTAAGTAAATCTAATATCTATGATAAAGAGCTGGATAGTGTAAGAACTTGTTGAATGCTTTGCTGGGTAAATGGCATGTTTTTTGTTTTTTTATCTATGATCAGCCCGATTGCCTTAGATTATTAGCTACATAATCCTTCGATCATCTTCCATCATATTCTATGTTAGCTTTTCATAAGTTTGGAGTTATTAATATTCTTTTCTGTGATAAATCGGTTTTCACACATATTATACTCTATCTTATTTCGCAAGCTTCAGTAAAATTACGTATCGTGTCATATAATAGTTTCAAGATAGCATTTGATTAACTTCTTTTTCTTAATTCTATATTCTACAATTGACTTTCTAAATGTCTTTTCCTTCCAATTTTGTGAGCTAATATGCTTACATTAAAAGACACAATTAATCTCTCAACAATGAATCATGTCAGCTGTATTGGTTTAGTTAATACTTTGATCTGATTTATCGTGTGTGAGTACGATAAAGTTTTACATCCTGATTGTCCATACAGCAGTTAAGTATTTTTAAATTTCTTTTTTTTCATTTCAAATGAATATTATATGACTATGATTTTTTTGTACGAGTAGTTTCTGGAATTCATGAGACGATGTTGGAATCATTAATATCTGAATATCTGAATTAGTCTCTCTTTTATAGGAAATGTAGTTATAATAGTCGGGTGGTATGGAATAGACTTACTGTATTCACTTTGCTTTCAGGTATGACTGACATGTGGAATAATTATAAATTACTTCAAAATATCCCCCATGATGCTCTACAGTAAGTATCACTCTATTGGCACCATTATTTAGATATATATTCGACGTTCATATTTTTTATGCGCATCTTTTTTCAGCCACCTCGTTGGGCGTTTTGTCTGTTGTGGCCTTTGTATTTGTATTTGTATCATTACGTATGTTATAGGAGAATATTTGTTTTCCGATTTCCAGATGTTTACTCAGAAATGTTTCCGAAAAGAGTGTTTAATTATTATTAGAAGAGTGCCTAATAATTTGAAACAAAGCGCAAAGTATATCAAAGAGTTGCATTTTATTTTTCTGTACTCATTTTTCAGCAAGCGATTCTTTCTGAATTCATGGGATGTTATTTTTCTCAAAGATAGCGACATAGCACGCATGTCGGGCTATATAAAATACTCTAAGTGCCACCTGAGGTGTGTGTGTGTGTGTGGGGGGGGGGCTTTGTACCATCTACTGCACTGCATAAAAATGATGCATAATATCTCTCTTCAAGAATTTTTGAAGCTAAAACAGGAGAGGTCTGGGAATAATGTGTGTCTTGTTCTCTGTGGGTCCATCTTGAATTTTCAAGGGCAGAAATTAACATTTTTTAATGTAAAATGACATTATACTATAATCAAATATCAAAAATCAAACTGTAATTTTTATTTTTTATAATCTCATCTCATTCAAGATTTCCCTTCTTCAAAAATTAGAAAGACGAAATAAAATAAAAATTATATTCCATAATCCTCGAACTTCTTATACGCACACACCATCGCAATTTAATGTTTTAAAAATGTAGACATGAATTCCAAAACACTCTATTTTTAATATGGACTACGAAAGTCATAGCTAAATTTTAATCAGGTTAAAAGATAATTTTGTACAAATTTGCATATGTAATAAGGGATAATTATCCATTTTATTTATTTTTTTAAATTTCGTTGTAGGAAGTGACGTCAGAAAGTTTCATTTTATGTAAATGAAGTTAAAGTTATATTCCCTTCATATATCGAATTCGTGACCAAAAGCGAAAGGCAACCGAACAAAGTTTCGAGAATGTTAAGCTTACTATTTTTTATTTTTTCTTCGTGGTTTGAAGCTTCCAAAAAATGTTTGGAGAATCAGAAAATTATTCATAAGATGCCTTCAAGAGCACAAAACTTGAAGAGAATTGAGTACTTTCTGAGCTTCATTGGAGTGGAACCGCTATCGAAGAGAGAGTAGCACGTTGGGTCTTGAGTTTCTTATCGCCTAAAAGCAGAGCAAGTTCCAAGCGAATTCTTCCAGAAATTTTCAACTTTTTTTTTAAATTCCTATCCCATGCAGCTTATCCATTCTTCGCGTCGAAACTCGGTTAAATGAGAAGACTGTACACAATTTAGATAAGTAGAACATGATTCCATTCGATTTTATTAATCCAAAACATTTTGTGCAGAGATATTCACAAAACTTAGTTTAATTTAATTTTTTTTTCACAGTACTATACTGTACATGCAGGGTGTTTCATAGTTGATGGTACAAACGTTGTAAGGTAATGGAATACAACTAGAAAAGTACAAATCACCCTACAATGAATGCTACTTAGCAAAGCGACGAAGTGCTAAGGACGCTTCCCAGACGAGCGTTATTATCGCCGTACACCCAAGTTGACGGAACACACAACCAGTTGTCAAACGGGCGCTGTTTTCACGGAGAAAACTGTTTCAGGCAGATACCACACGAGTGCACGTACGTCATTTTCGGCGTACGTCTCTGGAGATGAATAATAAACGAGAGTTGCCGGTAGGCACTTCACAGACGGGTGGTTTTGTTTCTATTATGAAACTTGTTCCTCCTTGAAAAACAGAGGTTGTCTGATTGTGCGTTCCGTTAACTTCGACATACGGCGATAATCGTACTCGTCTGGCTTCGGCTTCATAATAGCAAAGGAACTCCCATCCGTAAAGTGCTGTACGATTTTTGCCTTCCACGATCATCTAGCAAAATTCTAGTTTATTATCCCTCCCCCAAAGCGTACGCCGAAAATCACATACGTGTAGTTAACGCTCGTGTGACACCTACATAAAAGTGCTGTTCACAGCCACTGCCATCACTTTCGCATCACATTAACCAAGGGAAGGTGGATATGCATTACATGTTCGAAGCTGCAAGGGACTCTCAAAGATTGTACTTCTTGTACTTCGTATAGAACACTTTCCGACAAGATGCCTGACAGATCCGAGAACCTTCCAGTGGCGACGAACCACCAGGAACAAGGTGTTTTTGCCAAAGGACAGTTTAAAGCCTCCGAGCCTCCTATTGAGATATTTGAATTCAAAAATCTTAGAAAAGTTTGGAAAAAAACAGCATGAACGAGGGAAAGAACAGCATAAACTAGAGAAAGAAGCGTTGTCTATTAGCTACTTGCACTTGGCAATATTGCACTTAGAAACATGAAAATTTTTTTTTTGGACTCAAGAGAGACAGGGCAACAAATTTTTAATTGGATTTTCGACGACATGGCGTCCGTATAAAAAGTCAATTTTTCACATTTTAATAAATATACAACCTTTTGCAACATGAATGACGTATCCAAGTTCTACACGTTATTTGGATACTTTTTCCTAATTGGAAGTATGCCTCTAGGATCAACGATTCGCCAGTAAAAAGTGACAAGGGGAATTATGGAATCACCCTGTATATGCGTTAATAGTTATTTTGTTTATACAAGATCACATTAGTGACAATTATTATTTCAATCTTCATTCGTGTTATTACAGTAAAAACCAAGAATGTCATTTTGCACTGAATAGAAAATATTTAAAAAATAAAAAATCTTTTGTGGAATTTTCAAAAAAGATATTTTGGGTCACTCGACACTCTGAAATTAGTTTACTTATCAAGTTAGCATAATAATCAAGCCTTTGAGCGAAATCGGCTATAGGCAGATGAAATTGCGATAGTAATAGCTGTTTTATTTTTTTATGAAAAATGGTGCTTTTCTTACTCTAGATCGCCACTTAGTTACTCGTCATGTCTGATAGAGCATCGTCATGTCTGAGAGAGATAGTAATCACTTCATCACACACACACATGCCTTTACATCGACAACGCATGAATATCTACTAGTAATATTTTACAGGATTTGTCCTCGAATTTCTCATAACCAATTTTCTGATTACTATCAAGTTTTTGCCATCGATTGTTCTATTCTTTCTTCCTGTGTATTACCACCAATATTACTTTCCTAGTCCGCCATTATTTTCCAGTATTGTCTTTTTATTGCACGGCAGTCTTCAATTTGTGCTGGGCACAAAGTTTAAAAAAGTTGTATCAATAGTCATGTCGTATTGGATATTGTACGGTATTCATGTTAGTTTTTTTTTTTTCTTGTACTGTTTTTCAAAAAGAAACATTTCAACTGTCCGATGGTTATTTTTTATGTAGACACTCGCCTCAAGCAAATAATAAAGGCGATGCCGAGAACAGTATTTTTATTCTTATTTCAGGTAGTCGTTCAGGAACGATGAAGTCAATGTACGACACCTCAAATATTTTCAAAGAAAACCGTCGCTTCTTATACGATTTGGATGGTAGTAAGAATATGGGCTCGAATATACGTGGAGAAATATTTGCGAGTAAATATTATTCCTAAGAGATATTACAAAGTCCTAAAAATAACATTTGCTCATAGGCATCTTGATTGTATATGCTGATGTACCTTATGCGAAATTATATATATTGCTGTATCTGGAATACTTTTATACAGTTTTTAGAACCTCACAGTCCTATACAATTCCTTAATAAATTTCATTTAATTTAAATTTTATATTCTTTTCTTCTTAAATTAGGTTTCAAAAAAAATTATCATGATTAGGTTTAACAGTAATTTTTCCGGTTTTTTTTTGTATGAAATATTTAAAGAATGTTATATTCAGAAACGAAACATAAGTGCATGTTTCTTATTTCTGGTTCAACATCACGTTATTTCACATGGCTGTTATCCCACTTCCTAAAAATTGCGTCTGTTCGTCTTTCAGCTACCATCTCGAAGTCATATTCAGCACTAGGAATTTTTTCTCAAAAGTGCATTTTTCTGTTATGTATTTTTCTAGATACTTCTTGTGAATTTTAAATCATACAAGTGTGATTTCTTTAACTCACAGAAGAGGAGAATGTATTATTTTTTTATCATTTTTCACTCCTCTACGCGAAGATGTCTAAGAAATGGAAACTTAGTGCGTGTTTCAGGGCATTTATTGAAGATTTTATTTTATTTTTCTCAGAAAGAATTCCATACGGTGGAATCCGCGTTTCTTCAACCAAAGCTAAGCCTTTTTAGCAGTTAGAAGAGGACTGTTAGAAAAAACGTGCCGTAGAATGTTTAGAAAACTTTGTTCGTGTCTTTCTTTCTTCAACACCAGACTATTTCGGGAACTCTATTTCAACTTTTTCTGATACAAAGTCTATTGTTATTTTTTCCATAATCGTTCACGGGAAATATCTAAAAAGTAACAGGAATTGTTTTTGATTTTTTTTTTCTTGAATGTTTTTGACAGTTATATCTTACATAAAATGCCAACGAATAAATTTGAAAGTTATATAAAACTGGTCGCGTACAAAATTGACACCTTCATAACAACACTTACTCACAGTACTGAATGTGTACTAAATATGCTCAAGATATTGAAAAACATCAACACATTTTTTTCGTATATATCAGACGAATTGTCCTATCACGTTATTTTTTCCTTCAACACTATATTTTATCGTTTTATTTATAACTTGATATATTATACACGTTTGCGAGAGATTCTAAAAAAACATCGTGGATTAAATTCATGTTGGGAATAGACGGTTTTTTCTCAGTCCAATATATCAAGGAAACATATACTTCCTAGATTTTATGCCGAAGTGAACTCGGAAAGAAAGGCCATCTGGTCTCCGCCGGGACTCGAACCTAGGTCCTCTAGCATTCCGGGCAAGCATGCTACCATCCACACCACTGGAGGCACGACCCTGCTTTCCTCATTTCACGCACTGTGGTGTGAAGCGCTGAAGTAGAGGCAGTAGAAAACCAGATTAGCATCACTAGAAGACCAGATGACTTTTCTTTCTAAGTTCACCTTTTCATAAAATCCAGAAAATATCGGTTTCCTTAAATTCATGTTGCCTATACTAAATACAAAAAAATCTACCGTTTCCCACGAACTAAAGTGATCTGAGAGTGGATCTTTATCAGCAATAAAATTTTCAAGTCCATTCTACTGAATGGAAAATTGTTATTTTCATTGCATCATCCCAGAAACTGGCTGCCTCGTCAGCTAATTACTAATTAAATAAACATTTGCTCGAGTGTTTCTAAATAAAGACATGCTGATCTTTTAACTTTGATAATATTATTTTGTCAAGTCATAAGGGAATTGGAATGCAATGGATGGAAAACGAACACTTACTGATCGATGAAATGTTACAAAGTCATGACCTTTTATCTCAAACCATCCTCTCAACATTCCAAAACAGAATGCTCTCGTTAACTCATTTCTAATTTTGCTCGGAATCGGGCATTTTATGATCACATTTCTGAAATGTTCATCGTCTAATCGCGTGAGGTATGTTAACTAGTTTTTGCCGTAAGATGGAAAAATAGAAAATAAATCATGTTCATCATAAATGCTTACCTCTTGCCTTAGTAAATACGGCTTGGTAGCAAATTCTGTAAGAACCAAAGAAACAGTTCATAAAGTGATTTAAAAAAATGTGCTCTCATTTTTTTTTCGGTGAAAAATCTTTGAAACTCTTTCATGTTTTAGAATGGAAGTAATATTAGTGTATTTTAATAGTTTCACGTGAAAAAATAATTTTATACCGTGAACCGAGGTAACTTTAGGACAAGTATTGCACAATTTTGAATGTGGTATCAGTACTGTAATTATTAACAGCATTGTTTCTGAGGGGAAATATAGCTATAACCCTCTGCTTACTTACCATGCACGATTATTTAAAATTATTTATAAAAAAAAAAATTTCTTACTAAAGACATATAATTCTGTTGTCCTACAGTTACCCCGGAATGTGGGGTAACTTTAGAACAAGACTTTTTTCTACTCTGAAAGATATATTAGTAATGTTGTCAGATTGTTATATCGATAATAGTCTGCAGAAATTCTACAGGATTTCCCTGAGCTCATGGGACTAAGCCTTAAAGCTTAGGCTTTTTAAATGCACATAATAAATGCTTCTTTATGTGTATTTTACCTTCCCTTAAACGAAGGTAAAATACACATAAAGAAGCATTTTTGTATAGCGATATTGGGTTGGAAATGAAAAGTGTTGGCGGAAAAACACGAAATGCTGAGAAAATGACAAAAAGCTTTTTATTTACATTGATAATTACAGTAAGTACTCAAAATTGCTACCACCAACATTGATACAGGCCTGGCGACGTCTAGCAAATTATTACGGTACCCTTTCGAAGATGCCAGGTGTTTCACGAATAGTTGCAGCAGCGACTGAAAGTTTTGTAATGAGGTCCTCATCGGAGTTTTTCCGCCCCAACACTTTTCAATACAAAAAAAATGCTTCTGTATGTGTATTTTACCTTCCCTAAAAGTTTGGCCCATGACTTCAGGGACGCCCTGTATAGAAGGAGTTTCACAATGAAAAAATCGAAATTTCCTTAGTTTGTTTCTTAAAACAATTTCTTTCTTTTACTTTTTTTTTCACTGTAAAGTTAATTTTGTTTTAAAAAGTTTAAGAAGAACTAGAAATTTCATTTTTATAGAGCTTTCACCAATTAAGTAAAAAAATGAAATGAACCTGAAATAATAATGATAATAAGTCAAGTCTTTAAATATGGGTGTTGAGAAGGTGTAAAAGATTGAAAATTATTCACTTATTTACAACGTTTTATTCAAACTCAAAAATAAGTGGAAATTGCACAAATATTAATGAATTAAGATTAAATTAAACCTTCCCTTTCTTTTCGATTGAAAACAAACCCCCCCCCCTTTAATTTTTTTGGGTATAGGAATATTTTTTTTATAAGTTTGTCCTATTCGTTTGGTCGCTTCAAATATTTCTCTGCCTTTCGCATTCAATAATTAACTTGGAATAGAGTAAGCCATTTTATTTATTTTGAAAGGGTAGAATCTGTATTTTGCATTTCTAAACTTACAAAATTTCGACAGCTATATTCTAATGTTACCCCTGTAATATGTTTACATTCCATTACGTAAAAAACTGCCTAATTAACATGCAAGAATATTTCAAACAGTAAACTAATAACTATGAATTTAATAATTGTCTGTTTCCACTTGACATACTTATTTATCACAGATTTATCACAAAGGTATGGTAATCACTAAATAGAAGAAACAAGCGCTAACAATTAGAAACATCACTAAAAATATATTTCAACATCTCAGCGTATTTTACTAACTGTTGTGAACGATTCCAGATCAAGAACTTGACGATAGCTTGAAAACTCATCCCACCAAGTAATTTCAAATATAAAACTAATGCTTGTCCTAAAGTTATTCCGCCTGTCTTAAAGTTACCCCAGTTTACGGTACTTCTTTTTTTCCAACCGAATCCAATATTTTTCTGTTAATTCCCCCTTTATAAATTTCTTAATCATTTATCTTGGTTCGATTTACCGTGGTTCTTTAAGGTGCCGTAAGATTAACAGATGGTTCCATGAGATATTTTGCAGGTATACTGTAAAGAGTAATTTTGGAATTGGCTCCTGATGGGTGCGTCGCGGTTGTTTATAAGCCGGGTTTTTTCCTAGGGGCAGGTTTCCTGTGCTGCGCGCAACGTGATTCGCCCAGCATAGCACGCCGTCCACTCACCAATAAGAAAAAGCAGTACGACTGTTTTCCTACAGAGCGTAATACGGCTGACGACGGCGCTTTACGCCGGGCGTGATTGGCGGTCTGCTTCTGGAGGAGTCAAAAGCGTTTGCCGATCTTTCCTTAATTGTTGTTGTGTTTTCTTTCCCTTCCCTTCAAACCGGAGCATGCAGACGACAGAGTAGCTGATGCCAGCAGGGCCGTATACTACAGTATATAGCTGCTCTGAGCTGATGCACCACGCGAGGAAAACACAAACGCGTAGCGAGATTATGTACGTTTCTACACGTTTCTGCCGACGCGAAATTATACTGTTCGGTTCTCAAGCCACGCGAAACACCTACTCCTAGGAAAACCCGGCTTTCGTACCGTATTTTCCTGTGTATAATCTGCGGTGACGCATAATCAGCATGCGAAATCAGAAAAAAAAAAAAACGTATAAACCACGGCGGCGTATTATCCACCGGATTTAAAAATAATAATAATAACTTACCTTTTGTGGTTCAATAATCAATCCATTGTTACGCTAATTAATGAAATTTATTTACGAAACAATAGCATTATTTACATACAAAACAAAATTTTCACTTCAATCAAAAACCTTCAAATTCAGACTCATCAAAATACTTATCAGGCTGATAACATGATTTTCTGCAGATTGTCCGCAGCGGTAGATAATACGTATTTTTTAATATTTAGCCACTTTTTTAACATATAATCCACGGATTAGGGACCGTTCAAGTATTGAGTCAGCAAATTTTTAGCCATTTTAACCCCTTTTTGTCAGCAAAATTTCTTCATCTCCGCCCCCTATCTCCTAACACATATTGGTGGGATCAGAGATGCACATCACTGAAGTAGGCCCATGGCACATTCACAGATCGCTTATCGCTTAAGTGACCCGCGACGCAGTTCCAGAACACTTAAGCAATCCGTGGCGCATTTAAATATCCCTTGAGTGACATGTGGCACAGTCTTAAAGCACTTAAGCGGCCCCCCATGCAACTCTAGATCACTCAAGTTACCCGCGGCACATTCCCAGATTACTTAAGTGATCCGCGGCATAATTACGGATCACCTGAGTGATGCGTGGCACAGTTCCAGAGCACTTGGATCAGCGAAATATTTAGAGATCACTCAAGTGGCTCTATAGAGGACTTATGAATAGGGAGAATGTTAGTTCATGTGCCTACAAACTAGCGAAAGTTTTTTCTCGTTTTTGGCGCGCCGAGTAGGGTTGTCATTAAGAATATTTCATATTTTTATGAATGGTGGTTGATGACGTAAGCATCATGCAAACTCCCCCCCCCCCTTCCCCGGTCATCAAAAGTCAGCAAATCGAAACCTCCTCCCCCCAAATGCTGACGTAATACTTGAATGACTCCGTAGACGTAGGAAAATATGGTAACACATCAAAGTAACTTGAAATCGAGAAAAGGTACAATGATCTTTTCAAAATTTTAATCTAATTCCTAACAGCTGCCATAAACATAAAAATGAAGGGAATTCCTGACATAACCAGAAAAGAAGATAAAATGTGTTAAATAAAAATTTGTCACAGATTCTTAGTTATAATTTTACATTTCAAGTATAAATAAGCAATTTATTTTTATTAATAAAAGATAAGTAACCAACTAATTTTACCAAGTTTTATATATATATGTGCTTCTCAAAATTTTTTTCCTCTGAGGCTATAAATTTTGTTATTAAATTTAAATGAAAGCAAATTTATGCTATTTAATTATTAGCTATATTTTTGCTATATATGAAATAAATGCATAGAAAAAAGTAACAAGCTACCAGAATTTGAAACTGTTTTACCCATGAACTAAATTTCGTAGATGAAATACGAGTATTGTATATGAGCCATCTCATTATACTCACTCACCACGAATACCTCATTAAAGTTAATTTTGAGAAGCAATATAAGAGAATTAATTATGCTAGTATTTAAGAGAATAATTTCAAACGTTCCATCAAATATATTTATATTCAAGATAAATTGGGCAATTTTTAATTTTTCGTCAGCTCGTGAAATAAAATACATGAATACGCTGAAGGAATAGTTGTTAAGATCTAATTTACATGACGCAAATACGTCTTTTCTTTCTATTAAAGTTAACGAAACTCTCATTACCGATCGAATTTTATTACCGAAATTAAAATTCATAAATACATGTATATCATTTTATATACATCGTATTTATAGGAATGTTGTTTCCAAAATAGTGAATCCCAGAGAACTTTCTTAGTATTGCGTTTGAGAAGCCTAATTGCTATTTTCCTTTTATTTCAGAACTGAACTTACTACAATTCAGACATCAATTAAAATAGCGTATTCATGTTTTCCTTAATGAAGAGAAAATTATAAAAAATTTCAAAATATAAAATACTATAGATAATTTGATTTTTTTTTACATCATCAAATTTATTATCTGTATGTACATATAATAATGAGTGCATAAAAAAGAACTACATATAAGAAGAGAGAGAGAGGAATAGCTCGTGTGTGTTTTTCAATTTTAGTACATGAATATTTCTAATGTTTTTGAAGGTATTAGCGCCATCTACTGATTTTTTATGAAATTACGACTGACTTACCTACTTTCGCGTCGAATTTAATATTGTATACGTACTTGAAAAAAAGATGCACAGACACACACAATAATATATAGATTATAATATATATATTTATTTATTTATTTACTTGTATCGCAGGTGCTGGATGTCACTGTTAAACAGTTTGTGATTGGCTCTAAACTGTAGCTAGTATTCTAAAAGACATTTCCCGCGAAATATAACAGTGGTGTGTGTCAGAATATGGCATAAATCATAGCTTCACGGCAGTAGTCTTGAAACGGGGGCTTATGGATGCCCCTTGCAGCCCAGTAATATTCTATGGGGGTCACGGGGATAAATCATTTGAAAAAAAAAGCCAGAGCTGGTGATTAAGGGGGCCACAGAGGCTGAAATAAAACTCAGATATGAAGTATAAAGCATTTTTTTACGTCGTCTGTGATAAATGTTGAAGAGGCCCTCTCTCCTAAAAACACTATTTTTTTATTTAAAAATTAAAAAAAAAATTGTAGTTTATGGGAATTCGCAACAAAATTTAAACTGAACTTGTGTAAAGTAATCCAGTCCGATTATGAATGATTCAAATAATTCACCGTGTTGTATACCATTAAAAAAGTTTAATTTAAAATAACAATACTATATGGATAATTATTTAGACATACTTTAGAAATAAAAAAATCTGCTATACATAAAAATATACAGTATATATATATATATATATATATATATATATATATATATATATACAGGGTGATTATAAAAAATCTATCCCGACATATGGCCCCCTAACTATCATACCATTCACAGAAACTGAATGAAATTTTGGCATAAGGTATTTTGAGGTATGCGCTCAAGAATGATATGGAAAACAACAGTGTCACTCTAACAGTTACGGTTACAGTGAGAAAATTTCGAAAATATCAAATGGCAACACCAAGTTTTTTGTATTGGAATGTGATCTCCATTGTGAAAAACGCTAAATAGCGTTCGAACGGCAACTGTAGCATGAAAATCACCGGCGGTAGATAGGCTAAAAGTGAGGACAACCAATAAGGACAGAGAAGCAGCATAAAATAAAGCATTTTATTGTGTTTCACAAATTTTCCACATGGCCTTGTGGAGGATTAATCAGGCCTTGTGGGATCTCAGCCGAAGAAACGGTGCGACGAATGAAACGAACATTAATGCTCTGGTGCACGGCAAAGTCCTTTTTACTTTTTCCTTGCCTAGCTCCGGGGATTTTCGTGCTACAGGTGCCATTCCAACGCTATTTAGTGTTTTTCAGTATGGAGATCGCATTCCAATACAAAAAACTTGGTGTTGCCATTTGATATTTTCGAAATTTTCTCACTGTAACCGTAACTGTTAGAGTGACACTGTTGTTTTCCATATCATTCTTGAGCGCATACCTCAAAATACCTTATGCCAAAATTTCATTCAGTTTCTGCGAATGGTATGATAGTTAGGGGCCCATATGACGGGATAGTTTTTTTATAATCACCCACGTATATATAACGATGATAATAATGGATTTCTCAAATCCGAAAAATTGATTCTACTTATTTTTGATTACTATACGAATCGATAAAAAAATGTATTTTCGTGTCATTCCAGAAAGCACCGGCTTGAAATAAAATGAGGAATGTAAAAATATACGACAATTTTGTAAAAGTTGTTATTCACTATAGTGAAAAAACTCTGGTATATCATTTTTTGAAGTTTGATGCTCTTATAAACCTTTCCCTTCCTAAATATTTCATTAGTTCACGAGTGTTCTAAAGCATTAATATTAGTGATACACATTACTTCATTTTACTCATTTAACATCACCCTGACTATAAAGTCATTTTCAGACAGACATAACGCTATGAGTATTATTAATTTATTCGTCAGGAACATCTTGATGAACCAGTCCAAGATTTAAAAAGCAAAAATACCGCCTGCCCTTAGCTCTTTTCCTCGAGATACATTTCTAAGAATAAACCATTATCTCACAGTAGGGTAACTTTAATGCTATCCCATGGGATTTCGTATATATCCACTATCCTCGTAATACAACGACACCTACTCAAAAAAAAGCTCTGAAGAAATAGAAAGATTTTTAACTTGGTGGTGGTGAATGAGAACACAAAATGATGTGGAGGAGGTTGATGAACTTTTTTTTTTATCACTTATTCTTACGGCCATGGTCTTTAGAACTTTATTCCGTTTTTAAAGGCCTCCAGCGGTTCGTTTAAGCAGAATATATGATATATATTTTTACCAGACAGCGTAGGAAGCCAAAGATTAAGACGTTATTATTACCTCTAAAGATGTCCTGAAAATCTAAAGACACAAAAAAAAGCAGAACTTCTGACCTTTCTGTCTTGTTCCGAAACTAAAAATAATTCTCCTTTGATGATTAACAAAAATATCATAATTAAAAACATTTTTTCCCCATTCTTATTCGGAAAGTTTTTAATTTTTCCTTTTTTTTTCATCCGATGTTTTTCGGAACGAATTAAAAGAAACTTTTATCGTGTAAATTACTAAGAATCCTTAATGCCTTCGTTTTTTCCTCCCAATTAATTTTTCATGCCTGTTAATTCTGAATGGCGAATATTTATATGTATTACGTGTATATATAAACTTTTTTGTTCTCTCAGAGAAAAATCACTTTCCTTAAATTCTTCATTCAAAAGATTAGCATTAAGAAAATATTAAAAATAAATAGGAATTTAAATTTCCTCTGCATTACATGCTCATCCAATTATTACTTTGTCACCTTTGATGCGTTACTAATAAAAAAAATTATTTCTTGAGCTAGTAAAAATTTCAGATGAGCTTTACGTTTTATAAAAGTTAAAAAATATATTCCTAACTCAATTATTGACAATGAATTAGAAAACAACATGTATTTTAAATACTTGCTAAATTTTCTCTTGCTTGGGTTCGAAATCTCTTCACACATTTTGAACAATATAAAGATATATTTTAAGCTCTCTGGTATTGTTCTTTAAGAATGTATAATTCTGATGATATTGTGATTGGATTTGACTTTCGGGAAATGAGTGATCAGTATTATGTAATACATATAAACAAAGAGATCAACTTGTATTTATTTCAATAAATTTTTTAATGCCCGATTAAAAAAAGAGTATGATACTCAGTTTGAAAAAAAAAAGTATTTAAAATGATTATTTCATCCATATCATTGAGACTAACCTTACTACAAAGTCAAAATTCTTCCTAATTAGAGATGTAAGACCATTATGTGAGTAGTAGTTGATTCTTTATTCGGTGTTGAAACTTGGTGAATAGAAAAATCGTTTGCGACGAATGCTTCTTAATTTTCGTATCAGCAGTAAATTTTTCAAAATCTATTAAACTTGTAGTCGAAAATGCCTAGTGACAAAGTTAAAACACATTTTCTTATAACTGATACATTTTCGATTAATAAAGGGATCTTTTGCGGCCTCTTCATTGCTTCCTTGCTGTTTTCACGCAGATACCTTTGAATAAAACTTACGTAGTTGCATTTAAGACACGTTAAAAGACTACCTATATTAAAATATTTAATTCTAGTTTTAGGTTCACAGACAATATGAAATTACTAATATCGTGGAGTTTCTTTCTTGTATCCCGATGAATTTTTATATGCTGTAAATCAAATTGTCAAAAAAATGTTATTACCTTAATTTAAAGAAAATTTACTTCGAAAAGCAAAAAAAATATCAAAAGTAATTTAAATCGGAATACATTTTGTGGACCAATCATGCGCGTAAATGTTTGTACATACTGTTATGTATTGTGATGGATGCTGCTATACACTCCCATACAATGCAATGTCTGCAATTCCAAATTGATGTACCGTGTGTTAAATCAAATTGGGGTGCGTGTTATGTATTGTGATGGGCAATCCTTGACTATCAATAGAGTTCAAGTTCTTTGTTCGATATCACGGCCGGTGATTGGCTTTGTATCCAAAGATAATTCAGGTAACGCGTGTTTGTTTATACTTGAACTTATGATATATAGATCCAGTACGACAGAGCTGCCGTATCCGTGGTTCGGAAAGTCACGCACATGCGTACAGTTTAAGCACGTAATGCATAAGCGCCGGTGTAAAATCTTGCCGAATTGTGGACACAAATATACGTCTAATTGTATTCAGACGATAAAAATAAACGATTCGTGTAACACAATTACTTATTTTTTTTTTAGGCCTACATATCGCCCATGAGCTTGTTGCGTGCGTATAAAAATAATTATAGCAAAGTAATAGAAAATTGTACTTTGTTCTCAACTATGGTCCAACCATTATTATGAACCACAAGCTGTTTCTCGCAGCATCACTCGCGTGGATTTGGTAATTTAAAAATTACTCTTCGATGATTCCCCCATGTAACATTTGAACTCCTCACAACCCCCTTGGGGATGGATTTTCAGAAATCCCGTCTTAGTGGGTATTTACATTATAAAATACAATATTGACTAAATTTCATATTTATGGCTTCAGGATTTCGGCTCAGTTATGATTGCTCCCTATAACTTTTGTACCCCTCCCTAAGGGGGCTAAATTTTGGAAAATCCCTTCTCAGTGATTCTCTACATTACAATACAAAAATACTGAAAAAATTAATACGACCCCTCCCCCATTGAACCCCCCTTAGTGGTCGAATTTCGAAAAACCCTCTCATAGTCATGAAACGAAACTTCTAACCAAATTTCATGATGAGCTTCAGCGGTTTTGGCTCGGCGTGATTTCTCTATGAATCCCCCCCTCCCCTTTTTGATCCCCTTAGGGGTCGAATTTAGAAAACCCCTTCTTTTTCTTCTTCTAGCGAAGGAGATAAAGATGGATATATGATATAGTGTTGAAGTAGATTCTCTCAACTGTGGTTCGTAAGCGATTTATAACACGAAATATATATGATGGACTATGTATTAATATATATGGTTGGGACTTCACATAACACAACTATAGTACAAAATTTAATTTTTAAAAAAATCCATATTTGAGCTACATAAGGAATAAAAAAAAAGTGTTTAACATTAATGCTTGATCTTTCCACAGGCAATATCAGCAAAAAAAAATTGAATAGCTTGAATACACAAGTTATGATGATTAATCTAGAAAATGGTGTTATTTTGGCGCATAGTTGAGTGAAATTACGGTATTTAAGAAAAGTTTCCATGATGAAATGGCAAAGTGAGTTGCAAGTTTTTGTTGCAAAGTTTGAGTTGTCCTACTATTGCAGCCGTGAGAGCGATATACATACATTTTTTTCTGCATCAACTTTTATAATGTAAATGGGTGCATCATTTTTTTTTTTCGATTTGCTGGGAATAATTTGCACAGGATTGTTTTGTATGAGAGCAAAATTACTTTCTCGAGACCAAACATGCATAAACAACACTGATGAAATCAATGTAAGCGTACTTGATTTAACTTATGCAGAGGTCTCAATGAATGTCAATGTTAGTAGTTCGCCTAATTCTATTTCGTATATATATGGTAATGTGTGGTATACTTCATTTCCTGTGAGGTATTTAAAAATTTAAAAAATTTATTCGTGGGCCGGATAAAATTCTCCAGTTGGTCAGATTGACACGGGGACCGGATTTTGTGCGCCTATGCTTTATGCAGTATGTATCCAATGATTGAGATGGCAATGTCTGCTTTTTATTATCCGTTATTGCAGGCATCCACGCAGGCCTGGAACCTATTTACCGCGGATACAGTGGCCGTACTTAAATTACGATTACAATAGCTTAATGACTGAGTAATAAAATAAAAAAAATTTAATGGCATCAGCTCGGTCAAATGAATAATGTGAAAACATACAGTGCAGCTGTTTATTGTTTATGAACTGACTATTGTGGGAGAACAGTTTTTCTGCTCTGCTCCAACGCACAACATAGCTGTTGCACGTCCATTCACTTGTTCTTTATGTGAACAACAACTATAACGTTGATTCTTTCCATGATTTTGCTATTCGTTTGTATTTGTATTGAAAGATCTGCCGTCAATACTGGTCCGTGACGGCAGATTTTTTGTATTTATGTCAAGACACGGAACGCTTCGACACGCATTCTTTGCATGTATACGCCTACGATGAATTTCGAAAGAAACTGTGCTTTCGACTATTGAAAACTTAACCATTGCCCTCTGTATATTCAATACATTAAACTAATTCATCATCCATAACAGTCTCATTTTACGTGATATGCTGTGAGTCACGATAGCTTCAAAGAGAAGTGATTTAAAAACCTGGTTAATAAATACAGTAGTCTTGTTAATAAACTTCAATCTCTTTTCATTTGATTGAGTTATTCGTTGCTGGTTAACACTGTATTGCATTCTTATTTAGGTAATTTCACTATTGCTATCCAACCTATATTACTTTCAAGATAATTGAAAGTTTTTTTTGTTCCCCCCCCCCCCCATCGGTATCGAACGAATAGCTATTCAAGTAGTTTTATAATGAAAGCACTACCGATGATGCAAGAATGCGAGTGTTCCATTTGAAGTTGGCAATTGCTATTTCAAACAATGAGCTCCAATAATTCACTAATTAATTTTTTTAGAGAGTACGAAATCGTTCCCAACATGTTTTGTGCTGTTCTAACCACTATTGAATGTTTCTCATCATGTTATCTGCTAGATATATTTTATGATTACTAATGCTTTATCGTTTGCATAGATATTCATATATACAAGAAAGTGGAATACTAAGGAGAGACGACACTCGATTTATACTATATTTCTTAATTCTTTCCCCCGTTTATCACTTGGATCATTAACTTTCTCCATGAGCATCTTGGTCAGAATATTAAAATTTTGCTGCTTTCCATGTTGTCTTTTCTTCCGTTATGGGATTTTCTCCTTCCGAACCCAAATAGTTAATTAACATCATAATCTTATGTCTCATTCTTAAACATATGCCTGTGTCATTTTTGGTATTAGAAAATACTTTGTTTCTCGCTCTTGTGCTTAAATCACGGATTATTCGTTGTCTCTTGAAACTAATTAACATGAAAAACATCTTATTTAAAAAAGTAGTTAAATATAAGTTTTCGGCTTTGTGCATGATAAAATTAAAGAATATTATACTCAAGTTTCTTGACCTGACCACACAAAATAATAATTATAATACAAATACAACAGCCACAACAAACAAAATTTCCAAGTAGGTGGCTGGAATAAATATGAAGATATCTGAAGATAAATATGAAAAATGCATTTAAATACGTAGAAAAAATATATATATTTGTCA
This sequence comes from Pholcus phalangioides, assembly GCF_987345545.1. Classification (NCBI taxonomy): domain Eukaryota; kingdom Metazoa; phylum Arthropoda; class Arachnida; order Araneae; family Pholcidae; genus Pholcus; species Pholcus phalangioides. The sequence goes on along the minus strand of NW_028301600.1, from coordinate 34,411,079 downwards.
TTTCACCATATGCTATTCACGATTAACTTGAACCCAAAAAAATAAAGCTAAAAAACACAACTAACCCCCTCTAAGACAAAGAAAACTATCCCTCATAGAATATATGATTATATTCTAATTATGAATAGCTGTTCCATTTGGCCTGCGGTAAATATCGCTTTGTCTTATTTCTTTTTGGCATGCCAATTGTGGTTTAAAGTTGACTACTACGGAAGGTACGCAATTCTCTGTGATCACAACTGTATTGGCGAAGAGCTACAAAAGACAACGCAACTTGCAATTGTTCCCCAAGACGGAACAAACGTCCTCTTATCAAAAAAAAAATGGATTGGCTGTGAAAAACAGAATCAACAAAATTATAACCCATCCTATCATGAATATCTAAGATACGCTGCTCAAAACAATTAGGAGATATGTGTGCGTGTGTGTGTGTATTGCATATTTAAATTTGTTAAATTGGTTAAATTGGTTAATTTCAATTTATTAAAATTTAGCTGACGATTAACTCTTGCGACACAACTCTTGACAATATCTAACAATGTTCTTCGTCAATACGTTCTTTGTCAATATTTTACTACTTAAAATGTTTAAAAATCACATAAATAAAAACTACATTTTCCCTAATTGTTTTGAGTATCGTGAAATAATTAAGTAACCTTTTGCATTATAAACAAGAATTTCGAACAAAAGATTGAAATTGTCCTCAAACAGAACAGTGTTGGTCATTTTACATTTTTGAACTATTTTTAGAATAGATTTTTCCTTATTCTCATTTTGTTTCTAATTCGTAATTATATCTGAGTTGAAAACAGAACAGTGTTGGTCAGTTTACATTTGAACTGCCCATTTTTAGAATAGAATTTTTAATTCTAATTTATAGTTATATTTGAGTTGAAAATGTAGCATACAGACTAAAGCTAGTCATAAAAACTAATATATTCAACCTCCAGGTTAAAAAAAAATTCCATATTCTACATTGTTAACAAACGGAACATAAATAGATACACAGAACTTCGTTTGAATAAACGATTTCAGAAAAAATTACGACGAAAGTTAATTGGCACGATTCGAAAACTGCGGCTTAAAATTGTGCTCAATGAAACTTGAGTTCCTTTTGCAGTAAGTAACAGTGGAGCGTGAAAAAGTTGAATATAGCAAGAAAAGATCTAGACTAGACGTTAGCTTCTGAAATTAAAAGAGGTTTAACGATTAAAAATAGCATTGCTTGGTCTCCATTGAACAATTCAAACTCTAATCTTCCGCCACAGTAATTATGTTTTTTTTTGTTTTTTTTCACGGAGGCCCACGTTCCTTTAAGAAATCCCATCAATGATTCAAAAGAACTTTGGTGAAGAAAGCTTTCCATAATTTTCGAAGGAAATGAAATCTCAAAACTCTGACGTTCGAACGAAGTTCTTGAACTTCCATAATCACTTAAGAGCTTATTAAATTCTTTATTTGACACATTTTGAACCAACAACGGTCACCATTTTTCATCTTTTCTCTTTTTTTATAAACTAACAAAAACTTAATGGAAAAAGTTTTTTATGTGGAAGTATTTGAAAAAATGTCTGTTGTATGAAAATAAATTAATCACAATATCTGTGCATTAAGCTTAAAAAACTCGGTAATGAACACTGCCACTGTGATGGTCGAGTGGTCATAGTGACGGACTCACATCGCGAAGATACCGGTTCCGATCCCACCGTTGCCACAGTAGTGGTCGGTTGAAATTGGTTTTTTGTGGTTCCCAACTTCGAGGAACGAATGGTGAGCCGATCTCCCCGTTTAAAAGTCTCGCCACAGAGAGCAGCAGGCCTACAACGATACAATTTGTCAATCATTACACTTCACTCATGGTTTAAAGAAATTGATGCACGTGGCAGCACTACACATAACAAGCATTACACAGAAACGTACTTCACGTTAGGTTCACAACACATACATGCACAGCTCCCAGTATGGTCTTCTTCGACCATCCGCTAAAATCTCTTCACTGAGACAGAGCGGCGGGCTATGATCTGGTTAGGAGGTAATGAACTCTGGAAAACCTTCCATTCAGTTTCATACATTGATCAAGCAAGTACTATGGTACGAAGTACAGATGATTGGATACCAAGCAAAGATAATTGGAAATAAAAGTCACATTCTCCTCTTTGGCATTCGTTCTATGTCGCCATCTGGAGGCTAATTTCGTTACGAGCTGCTGCTGAGTTAGGAGGCTGTCTATTGCGCAGTCTCGTTCAGCCCAAAGGAACACAATGTTCTGAGCGAAAAAAATGTCTGTCCTCTGTATCCACAGACGAATGTGACTTTTCTTTCCAATTATCTTCGCTTGATATCCAGTCATCTGTACTTCGTATAATTAGCGGAGAGGTTCGTCGTTTCGTTTACGTACTATGGTGTATATATAGTGTATATATGGCCGCAACACTTGAATAATTTGGATAAAGAACGCATTTGAGATCCACTAACAATGGCATTCAAAAGCAGCAATGATGAACAGTTAAACCAGGTGGCTATCCAGGATGGTACTGTATGGCAACAAAGGAAAAATAATAATTTAATGGTTGGCTGAAACTGTAGAACGAAAGATTTCCACAAAAATTCAAAAATAATTTTAAATAGTATAATTCACACACAAAACACATCAAAAACTTTTGGCCTTCTTATTAAATCTTGCGTTGTTGATTTAATACATGCGATGCATTTACGAAATTCGAGCTCTCGCTCACTGAATCGGAAACCATGTTTAATCTATTTCTGGAGGAGGAGAAAGAAGAAAATGGTAGATTGATTTTTCACTGACTTTCTAAAGAAATTTGTTTTCTCAAAATATTTTAAATCTTCACCAGAGTATTTTTAAATATTTGGGAAAAGAATAATGAACGTCCTAATGAGTGTTCCGTTCTTAAGAATGAAAAGTGACTGTGGGATTTAGTCTCGCTCACGAATATAACAAGACACTCGAACAATCTCGAACACTTGTATGCTCACAAAATAAAAATATGATTTTTTTTCAACATTATTTTAGAATCGTGTTTTCGTTAAGTATAACCAAACTGTGGATGTTTTCTGTAATGATTCAGCTAGAAAAAGGATGACTAAATTCAAAAGAATGCGAGAGAAAGCGAATAAAAAAAATTAAATAAATCACGGAACTATATGAAATAAGGTTCAAACAATTTATCATGGCCTATTGCATACAGTGAAACTAGATCATTTAATACTCGATTCGTGTACTTCAAAAAGATATTCAAATTTTAAATTTACAAATCTTTTATTAAAATTCTATTTAAATCATACAACATTCTCCCGAAATTAAGATAAAAATTAATGACTTAAGAAACCATATTCCACAATTATTATTTTCTGGGGCTCATAAGCTAGCTTAGCCCCAAAATGTTTTGTGTCTGTGGTTTTACTGAATAAATAAATAATGCACCAAACATAAATATGAAGCAATAACTTTTCACAAATAAAAAAATTAGTGAGGGTTAAATTAAATTTTGGGATTTACATTTTTTTTCAATGAGCGATTTTTTTAAATTTAAACAACACTTTCAAATTGTGGGTTTCTTATGAAAGCTGTTTCAAATTGCTTGTCGATAGGAGTATCCTTATCCTCGCAACTGTTGACTCTAGAAGTATATTCCAAATACGAAAGCTTTGAAGAGTGACGAGCGATTTTTGTTAAAATGACGTAATTTGGGGCTGTATACATTAAAGGAACAAAAAATTAACTTTTCTGCACATCCCCATACACGTTAATTTTCAATTAGAACTTCCTCCGAAAAGTCATTTCCAAAAAATTCCGTATGTTTAAATGCAATGCTTACCGAAATATTGAATATGTAAAATTATAGCGTTTTGGCAAGTAATGGCATCTATTCTAACCATGGCTTCAGGGAAAGTGATATTCTGGACTCTTGACCTGGCTGGAGATACCAGTCTACAAATTTACAAACTCTTGTGTTACATTATAGGATGCGAGGATCCGGGTTCGAACCCCACAGTGGTGGTCGGCTGAAGTTGGTTTTCTGTGGTTTCCAACTTCAAGGCGCAAATGCGAGCCGATCTCCCCGTTAAAAAGTCTCGCCACAGAGAGCAACAGTCCTACAACGATAAATCATTCAATCATAACACTTCACTCATAGTTAGAAAAAAACTGGTGGCAGATGGCAGCACGACACATAACAAGCATTACACAGGAACAAACTTCACGTCAGGTTTCACTACACGTACACACACATTCCCGCATGTACCGATTCGTTGGGGGGTTCCGCGGGGGGTTGTGGGCGGGGTGCATGTGTGGTGTAGCAGTAGTAGGTAGGGCTCGTAGGTAGGGTAAAAAAGGGCTCGGGGATCCATGGTGTTCTTAGGTCAGCCACCTCGTTGGGCAATTTGCCTGTTGTGGCGTTGTATTTGTATTTGTATTTGTATTTGTATTTGAAATCTCACAATCATGGAGGTCTCATATCCCTTTCATTCCAGATGGCACAAACGTTGGATTGTTGTTTTTTCTCTTTTTTTGTAGATATATTTTTTTTCTAACCTCGGAAGTTCAGTCCTGACTTCAAAGATTGTGGGTGTTTTATTGTTTAAGTCAGAACCGAACTCCCTGAGGTTCAAAAAGAACATCTACAGCGAGAAAAAACAACCCACACCTTCATGCGTACCAGGTTCGAAAGGGTAATGTACATAAAGCTCCCGGTCAGTGCCCGTGTGAAGGCCAGTGTTTAGTGAACACTGCCCTTCAAACGGGAATGTTATAGAACATTGAGTCACACGAATTCAATGTTTCATTTAGTCATAGGTTAATCATACAAGTAATAGGTTTTCATACTGTTGGGGTGGGGGAACCATTCCAGTAGCTGAAACGCGTCCGAGTGACGCAGTGGTAAGATGCTCGTCTTCCACTATGAAGGTTGCAGTCAATGTCTATGGGTTCGAATCCAGTCAAAAGAACATCAGAAAAAGTTCTTTGCAAATCGAGCCTGGAGCGGCCACCGGTAGATGCTGTCTTCATTCCCCACCCAACTCCACTGGTTGGAAATTGCCGTATGACGATATGACAGGAGTTGGTGTACAGTAAATTAGTAACGGAAAATGTCCCTGATTTGGGGATTCATCGTGGACAAGCGCTTACGGTTCTCCATTGTTTAGTTCGAAACAAAAGTAAGTTGCAATTTTCCCTTTTTTTTTACGGACTGTACACTTATGGAATGAAACTACTTATTAAAAAAAAGAACAGTTAGTTCAAAGTCAACAAAAATTGTAATTCTTTTTTTCTCGCCGGATTTAACTAGACCTCATTTGGAATACGTAGTGAAAATTAAAAAATATCCATGCCTGCAGCTACATATTGATTTGATCGGGATTGTACGACGACTCGTCTCACATATTCATTAACGAGTATGCTAGATAAAAACTATTGGGGGCACTGAATATGCCTTCACTGAAAGAAGGCTCCCTTTTTTTCAAACCGAGCACAACTCTGGTCAATCGATATGGGCAATTTACTACCGAGTGAGTTGTGCCGGAAGTTTGAGTACCTAACAGCGTGAGTACGTATGTGGTGTTGTGTCTGATTTTTCGGTGCCGCCATCTATATTTTAGGAGTGAACTGGGTGAAGTGTCATGATTGAATATTTGTACCTTTATATGCCAGTTGCTCTCTATGACGAGACTTCAATGGGGAGATCAGCTCGCATTCCCGCCTCGAAGTTGAGAACCACAGAAAACCAAATCAACTTCATACGACCACCTCTGTGGCGACGGTGGGGTTCGAACCCGTGTACTCGCGATAAGAGTTCATCACTATGACCACTCGACCACCACAGCTGCACTGAAAGAAGGTTGTATTCGTGGGCACATATATACTGACTGAGACACAAAAATTTGAAAGAATATAGACAGGGTGGACCATAACACAAATGCAAGTTATCTAACGAGAAAATACAAGTAAACCAAGAGTTCTGCTATATCTAAATTCTACGTAAGTCTAACTGATACGTATGAACATATGTTGTTAAGCATATTGTGTGAATACCGTGAAATTTTCAAGCGGTATCGAAGCATTCAAGAGAGAAAAAAAATTCTATGAAGCTCTTTTTTGTTTCAAAATAAGTATTCATTGCAAAATTCAATTCGGAATTTACATTGTGTAGGTATATTAGTATACACTTATTTCTTTTTCCGGTTTTTCTTTTCAACTATTTTACACAGTTTCCAACGATGTAGCATCTTGTTCAAGAAGATAAGCAAAGGGGAGGGAAAATGTTGATAAGATGTCTTATTCAACACATTCCTGTCAACAGTCTCTTTAGTCGAGCAACCAACGAAGAGACAGATTATGCATATAATTACGTATATCAACGCATTCCGGAGAGAGACACACGTGAGGAGTCTCTTTGAGAGAGATGAAGTGGATGGAGTTTGCCCAATTTTTTTCCCCCCACTTCCCTTGACGACTTTTTTTTGACAAAACGGAATGAAAAGGGTGGAAAATTTATGACGAGAGGGGAAGTGAAAAAATAAAAACTCAAGAAAAGAAAAATAAAGGCAGAACAACCTACAAACATGAAAGTCCATTGAAGACGTTACTTTCCAAAGGCATGTTCTTCTATTCACGTTCAGCTTCCGTTCATGCTTCAGGCTTTTTCTGACAGTTGCTCCACATTACTTGTTTTACTTTTACTTTATTTGTTTGCTTACATGTCAACAAATCCATTGGTGTTGATGTGATCCTACAAAGGGAATAGCTACCATAAAGAAGATACTACTGTGTATTAAGTCTTGGTGGAAGTTACCACTGACATCTTTGATAACATAAAAAAATTACTTGTTTTTTTCATTCTTCTTGATATAATGAATATATGCAGTATTAAAAGTTTTTATACATGGTTCGGTTCACAAACTGCACGATATGTGAGAAAATTTCATTATGCTACATTAATATTGTATATAAAATTCATTTCAACATAATTAATACAGCAGAATGATGAGAACAAAAAAGTGTGTGTGTTGATGAAAAGTTTTGATGATAATTATTTAATATAAGTTTCAAAAAACGAAAAAATAAAACGTTATTAAAGAAATTTCAATTTAGGTCAAGTCACAAAATATACAGAAGAATTATACTGAATTTTTTGTGAAATACAACAGCCAGGTAGTTGGTTTTTATTATCAGACTAAGGTCTACTTCTAGATTTGGGCATACGTAGGCCTATTCATTTCGAATGTTCAATACTTCGGACAACTACAAAGAAAAACTAGTACCTCTTTTGTATTTCCCCATTCTTTCTTTACCTCCTAGTCTGGGCATTTAGAGATCTACCATTTTCATTCCAATGTGAAAGACAGATGGCAGCACTTCTTAAACATGAATCACGTATAACGCTGACATTATAAATGCATTATGACCATGCATATATACACACACACTATATACCACGATACACTAATTTGTGAAAAATTCCCCAGAGGAATGTTTACGGGTAATGCCTGTACAGTTCAGTAGTAGTAGTCTGCGCGTTCGTCTAGCTGTTATTCTATCACTAACTTAACACATCGGAAACGGGGACTGAAAACTCAGTCCAACGTCGTCTGACTGGAATTTAAAACTCGTTCTTCAGCTGCAGAAAGTTGAGTGTGGAATCCTTTGCCGACCGAAGGAAAGGAAATTTGTTGAAGTTACATCTTTTTTCCCTCCCCTTCCCTTTGTCTAATTTAAGTTGGTGAAAACATATATACGTACGGTTTGTAATAGATGAAGATAATATATATAGAGTACTGTATTTCTATTCTGGATTATATATGTGTAGCCTATATACTTATCTTATACAGGGTGATTCTGAATTCGTGGGATAAACTTTAAGAGGTGATAAAACACGCCTAAACAAGCATCTTTCGTCATGGAATATGCGGTAGAATATGAAAAGTTGAGGTCCAAACTCTGTATTAAAACACATTGGTGACACATTAATGACACTAACTTTGGCGATGAGGTCCCCAAAGATTTCAATGGGAATAACGCATGCAATGCCCAGGTGATGAGCTATCAATAAGAAATCGAAAGAGAAGAGGGATCGTGACAGACGGGTGACATATATATGATGGGCTCGCCGTATCTGATCAATTATAGCAGAAATGTAGTGTATGAGTAATTGAGTGTAGAGTTTCCCTCAAAAGTTAAGCCTATTTTAATATGTAGGAACCACATCCTTCCTCCGATATGATTGGGTTTTGGTTTTTATTGGCCCATCAAGGTTATGCTGTGCCTACAGTGATAAGCAGTACAATGACTTGTGGTAGATTTCGCATTACCCACGGTGAACTACGAGGAAACTTGCCCAGGGCAGGACCTTGAATACTGCGAACTACGAAACTACGAACATTTTATATCTTATGTATACGGAGTGATTACTTAATTCGCCTTACTGCATTATACTGGTGAACCGTTGATCCTAGAGGCATACTTTCATTTAGAAAAATTATCCAAATAACGTGTAGAACTTAGATACGTTATTTATGTTGCAAATTATTGTATAGTTGTAAAAACAAAAAAAAAACTTTTTATACGTTCACCCTGTCCCCAAAAACCGAATTAGAAAGGTGATACAATGTCTCTCGTGAGGCCAACAAAAAAACTTCCATGTTTCTAAGTGCAACATTTGGAGAGATATTGCAATTCCCAATTTTCACCGATTTTTTAATAACAATGTCTCTGCGAGTATTGCACTTAGGAACGTAGAAGTTTTCTGTTGGTCTCAGGAGAGACATTGAAACAACTTTCTAATTGAGTTTTTGAGGGCAGGGTGTCCGTATTAAAAGTTAATTTTTTAATTTCAATAACTATACATCCCCTTGCAACATGATGATATATCTACACGATATTTTGATAATTTCTCTAATTGGAAGTATTCCTCTAGGATCAACTGTTCGTCAGTAAAATGTGGCAAAGGGAATTAAGTAATCACCATATATATACCAAGAAAACTATTTGCGGGTGTGAAAGGGAAAGAAAGCAAGAAGGAGATGAGGGTGTATGTATGGAACAATCTATCTTTGGGCAGGGTTGCAATATCGCATCACTTTAATGCCTAGAAGAAACGATAAAACAATTTTATCGTTTATAGCTATCGTTTTACCATTACAGCTGAAAATCGTCTACATAAGAAGTGTTAAAACATTTATGCTCTAACAAAACTAACCTTTACAATAATAGTTTAATTTCAATCGATTCTTATAGCAGCGAATGCTTTGAAAGCTCGGATATTGAAAATAAATCAATGAAGCATACACCAATATATATATTATATATAGAAGATGAATAGAATCTCAACATATCGAGTTATGTGCGTATTCTTTTAATACGCGTGAAATCTTATACTTGCAGGTATATATTACAAAAAAAAGTCATCCTTAGTAGGAGCTTCTGCGTGGAAGAATATCTCTTTGGCAGAGGGGAATCCTGAAACAGATCAGATGCTACAAGCTCGATATCCTTCTGAACGATTTTGTCAAAAATAAGAAGTAAAAAAATTGTGGTATAAGGAATGAATAAGTCAAAGAAATGGAAAAAAAATATCGTAAAAATTTCCTGTTACTCGGCGGTGAAACTAGATCCAATATTCTGCGTTTCACTAAAAGTAGAAAGAAGAAATAAGGATTCACATTACCCGGCATGGGCTGCATCAGATGCGAGAGAATAAATTCGACTCGCTGCATATGCAGTCTTACATGCGCTATATTGAAAAGAGACTGACTTTAAAAAATTTTAAAACCAAATAAATTGGAGATTTCGGTCAATTCTTTTATATTCGATATTCCGCATTCTACGTTGTAGCATTTTTCGACAACTGGTAATTGAATTCGCAGATTAAGATGCTGCTTTTTACATTAAAAAATTCTAATAACAACGATAATTTTAAGTAACACTAATGGACACTAAGTTCGGTGTGGATATTGAGTTTCCGATGAAAATGAATGCTTTAGCGTAGTCTGGTGTTTGTTTATTTTTTATATACTTTCAATTATCACTGCTTCCTTAATTTTACATTTTTATTAGAAAGACACTTCATCATCTTCGATATTTATATAAATACAATATATAAGGAAAAATTAGTATGGACATTTGAGAAGAATGTTTCATTTTTCCACGAGTAAATCTTACACTTCAATAATTCGAAAGTTATTGTTATAAAAATAGTATCATTATTTCCCATCCCATGGTGTTTATCTGAGCTTGAATACTTCAAAATTTACTTCAAAATTTACTTCAAAATATACTTCAAAATATACTTCAAAATATACTTCAAAATATACTTCAAAATATACTTCAAATACTGTGAAAATGTATGATGTTTTTCTCCTTTATGCAGAGGTTTCACTGACAAGGAAAGGGTCCCAAGGTGACGTCTTCAAAAAGTTTCGAAAAAATTACCACTGATTCTTCTCATATGAATATGCACAAAAATATATAAAAAAAATCGCGTGAAATTATTATGGCAAAATAATTGTAAATGCTAATATTTTTTGAACGTCAATAGAGTTCAAGAATGAATTTAAAATCCCGCCACCCCAGAGTGACGTAATTCCAAAAAGTACATGATCAGATACAGCATAGAAAAAGAAAGAGAAAAAAGAGAAATAACTGGATTTTTTCTAAAACAGATAAGCAGAAGGAAAGAAAGGAAAAGAAGTATTTTATAGATATATCACCAAGAAGTGCGAGAGGCAATGAGTACCCGACTGTAACCAATTTTTATAATTTTTTGCGGCTTTAATAATTCCATTCCGCCGCTAATTTTCTAGTTTTTATGTGTTTCTGGGTGAGGTGAATTTACTTAATTTTCTTCATAATTTTTTGAGGAAAACACATTGTTACCCTTTCTTTGTGAGTCACAGCAGGGTAGCGCACGTTGATGATTTAACTCTGAGACCCCAAGTGAAAAATTGTAATTCTTTCGATTAATTCACAGGTTTTCACCTTTTCACTTTTAAAATTTGAAGTACTGCTGTTTGAACGTTCTCGAATGGATTCTCAACAATAAAATATTCTGAGTTGTTAATCCCTTAATTATATAACCGTTAATACTATAAAATATTTCTTACTAATGCACAGTTATCCCATTTCAATAAACCATGTATACTCAGTTTGACCGAGAATTCCTAGTCTAATTTACCCATCTAGGCAAGCGCATCTATGTTCTGGTGCAGAGGTTCTCAAACTGTGCCCCCCCCCCTAGTACGCCTCCAACCATTATCATGGACGCCTCGAAGCGTCGGCCCAGAAAAAGGTTTTTTTGCAGAGTTTAACTGCTCTGGGGAGCACCGGATAAGAGTTGATTAGATAAAGGGGCACCGCGGGTGGAAAAAGTTTAAGAACCTCTGTTCTAGTGAGTTGTATTTTGAACTTGGAACTGATTAGACTATGATTGTCATGCTAACTATTTTTCACATTTTTCCGTAACAATAGATATGCTTTTCGGTTCATATCAACCATGCAAAATGTATCTTCTGGTGCGCCAATTATACCTTTGAATTCGCGATTGTGAGAAACTTATTCAGTAAAACATAGGTCCTCTATTGAAGAGTATAATCTTGCTTCAGTATCTTCGCAACCTAATATATCAAAAGAAATCATATCGATTCACACGGGGCTAAAAAATATAATCTTCCATTCGATTTTAAATGGGACGTGAGCGCTTTTCTTGCTCAACAAATCATTATCATTCTAGAAAATTTGGAATTTTCAGTTGAGTGTAGAAATAACAGAGATAGATCATCTTATAATTTCGCATTTCTTCTTTACTGTTGCATTTACCTAGTTCTTTGTGGTTTTACCCACCTTTCTTGTCAGCATCCACGAAAACAACTGTGTAAAAAATACGGTTAAAACGCAAATTGAAGAGGCCTTCTCATTGTCATCATAATAAGCAACAGCAAAAACAAACATCAAAAGGAAAAAAATTTCCTAGTGTATCGAAAGAAAAACCATCGATTCATTTCATTTAATTCTAACAACGTTTACAAATTCTTGAAAAACCGATAACAAAGTTTTTAACCGATCGTTTGCGGTTGAAATATTCGAAAATGAGAAAATTTATCCCTCTTCTGATCGTTCAAAAATATTTTCTGCATTAATAAGTGTTATGGGGCACATCAAAAATTTCAACAGAAAGCTGCTCATTACGTTATTTTGCTAGGAGCGGATTATTTTTAATTACATCAATGCATCGCATTCTCACACCGGTGGTTTATAGATAATCTTCAATGAGTTGCCGAACTATTATTTTCATTGCGAAAATGGAAGTAAATTTGGATTCAGACCCAGATTAAACAACCGAATTATAGAGAGGGCTAGGTTGGAGCTCGAGATAGAATCGTTACGGGAGATAGTTGGAGCTTGGGAGAGCCCGGAAATAAGAAGCCACCCGTCGATGAAAAAGTAAGTGTTGTTAGTGATCTCCTCTAACAACGCCAATTCAGAGGGGGAATGAGTGGTTGTAGATAGGGTAGCTTGTGATAGTGATAGTAGTGCAGTTATCGGGGATTCTATGATTAGGAAACTGGAAACAGGAAACAAATATAGGATATGTAGAGACTTCCGGAGTTACAAGTGCTGCCGTCATCCAGCGGGGCGATAAGCTACTTTCGACATGTTTTTCGTAGGTGAAAGGTCACTGGGAGGAAATTCTTATGGGTAAAAACGAACCAGATAGGAACGACTATTAGTGAGTCTGTCAGAGTACCAGGACTATTATCCGCTCGGCAAGCGGGGGGTTCAGATGTGGCAATGATTCCCGTACGGCCAAGGGGTAGTAGGGCATTTAGGAGTAAAATCCAACATTTCAACTCAGACCTGACGGACAGTTGCTTCTCTGTTGGGCTCAAGTTTTTAGCTCCTGGTTTCACTGATACATGACTTCGTTAGATGGGATTCACTTGCAAGGGGTAGTTTGGGGGAATGTTGGTTAAATAATGATGATGATAACAGTATTAACGTGGAATAACACAATTTTGACTTGGATATCTTCTCGATTAACACTAAATCACAGGGAAAATTAGAATGTGTACTAATAAATGCCAGAAGCTTGGGTAATAAGAAAGATTTTTTGGAAACTGTGATAGCTATGGAGGGCCTAAATCTTATAACCATTACAGAATCTTGAGCAAACGATGGGGATGAATCATTCTTACAGATCTCAAGATACGATACGTTTTTAAAAAATACATCTGATAGGAAAGGAGGTGAAGTCTTGATTTACGTGAAATCATGTTCGAAAGCTAGAGAGCATAGAGAGCTAGAGGGCATAGAGAGGGGGGGGCGTGAGGGTCTGGTCCCCCTCCCCCCCCCGAAATGTGAGAAAATTACCGAAAAAGGGAAAAAGATGGCCAAATCCATTGTTCTATCACTTTGGTTCCCCCCCCCCCGAACGAAATTTCTGGCTACGTCCCTGCTAGAGAGTGTAACGTGACGAGAAGTGATATTGAAACTACATGGTTTGAGCTTGAAAGCAAAAAGCGTTATACGATTATTGTAGGAGTTTTCTATAATCCACCGGATAAGAATCCGAACATCTCCAAACTTCATGAGGAAATTTTCTACATGTCTAAGCATAAGAGGGTAGTCATGTTAGGGGATTTCAATTACCCGGATATCGATTGGGAGAAACTATCGTCTAGGAATCAATATGAGAAAGACTTTCTTATGTTTATGCTCTTTTTTTGTATCAACAAGTATCAAAAGCCACTAGGGGTACTTCTATTTTGGATTTAGTTATCGCTAGCTACGAGGATCTTTTTGAACATGTTTCGGTAGGGGAAGAGTTTTCTTCTAGTGAAAGTGTGGAAAGTGATCGTGTGGTTAGTTTTCTCTGTAACTTTTCTTCAGATAAAGCAGATAACAGAAGAATGGTTCATTGTTTTCGCGCGCGCGCGCGCGAAGACCTTTAACCTTCAATAGAAAGGTTATCAGGAGTTTTCAAAAACCGGTTGGAATCCGTTGGTGTGGTACGTCAATGGGAAAAATTTAGAGCAAAACTATCTTCTGTTTTCCACGACATCATACCTATGTTTGTAAAAATCACGTTTGCTTGTTGCACTCCCCTCCCCCGGGTCACGGAAAAAGTTTGTAATCTTTATCTTGAAAAGGGAAGGGCATTCAGAGAGTATAAAAGTGGAGCAGGTAAGCAGTCATCATTTACTGAAAAAGAAGGACATTGAAGAACGTGATTACGGAAAGTGAAAAGGAAGTTTAATCAAGGTTGGCAGATAACATTGACGCTGGCCCAAAATCACCTTTCAAGTATTGCAACAATGGAAGTAAGGGGACATTTACCCCTCCATAATAGGATCTAAAGTAGAGAGCAATGTAGGCGTGTGTGGTACTTTCAGTGATTTTTTTCACGTCAGTTTTTGATAGCGAAGATGATATCCAAAGTACGGTTGCTTCATGGGGTGATGAAGGTCTCAACGATATTCAAGTGGAGGATGCGGAAGTCCTAAAACTTCTAAAAAAATGTATGTGCAAGCAAACCACCAGGACCAGATGATATTTATCCCAGGGTAATTTGGAAGCATGCTAATGATCTCTGAAGGCAAGTTGCACTGATTTGCATAAGTAGTGTTGCTGAGTATATCGTTCCAAGGGATTGGAAGCTTGCTAATGTGGTTTCGATATTTACAAAGGTTAGTAGAGAAACCGTGTCGAATTATCCTTCGGTGAGTATGACGAGCTCCCTCTCGAAAATTTGGAAATTATTATCAAAAGGAAACTGGTGGTAGTAGTAGGCGAGAATAACGTATTGTCGGAAAACCACCATGGGTACAGCAAGGGGAAGTCATGTGTCTAAGGCTTTGGGAAAAGGCACAAACGTCGATATTGTTTATCTTGATTTCCAGAAGGTCTCGATCGGGTCCATCATGATAAAGTCGTGAAGTCGTCATGAGATTGGGGGCAACTTTTAAATTGAATATAATCGTGGTTGACAGAGAGAGGTCACAAAAGGTTATGGTGAACGGGGAAATTTCTGATTGGACATGTAAATAGTGGAGTCCGTCAAAGAAGTATACTTGGGCCCATACCTTTTTCACTTTTTATCGATAAACTCGATCAGCGTATCGACTCTATTGTTAGCAAATTCGCAAATGACGTGCAGCTAATGGGGTTGTCGAGAATCCAGGCAATAGGGAGATGCTCCAAACAAGCTTGAATATGATTGCAGCATGGACTAATTAATGCAGCATAACATTTAGTTTTGACAAATGCATGGTCACTCATTTTGGTTCGAACCTACGATGGACTATGAGTTATCATAAGGGTCTCTTAAATTAACCACTTCGACAAAGGGACACCCTTATCATTTAGTAAGGGACCATTTCAGGTTGTGTTGTCAATTTTCAATTTTTTTTTTCAATTTAAATTTCAATTTTATTCATCAGGCAGTTTTCTCTAATAGTATTTGTTAATGAATGGAATAGGTGCCTCCGGGGATCATGAATTCCAACACAATTGACACTTTTAAAAAGAAATGCAATAAACATAGTGGGATAGATCGAGAAGCTATTTATACTTAGATAACACAACCATAATTTTTTTTATGGGCAGTGTATTATATAGTTTTAATTATTAGTTTTTCTTTCGGATATATGCTTTTATAATGAGTTACTGTATTTTGGTTATATTGGACATCCATATTTTTTATGAGCATCTATTTTCAGGGATTTCTCTAACCGAGATGACTCTGGATCCATACGGGTTATAATCTAGACTCTACTGTACTGCAAGCTTTTACTCAACTGCAAGACTTTTACTTCATACTGAATGAATGAATGAACGCCAGAACTTTGCCACTGGACTTATCCCGTTGCCGAGATCTCTTCCAGCCCAGCTTCGTGGCAGAGTCTGGAACACTTTATTTAGTGTCAAAAAAAACAAAAAAAAACATGCAAACTTTTTTACAACATATTTTCCCCGGACAATTGGGTACTGTCACGATTAAAAAATTTTGTGGTGATTACAGACGAGATGGGATTAGGAGTTGGAGAAGTTTCGGGGTTTAGTTAAGATAAATGTACACATATTAGGATGGAGGTATGTTTTAAAAGCAATTGAGATCCTCCCCCCCCCCCCATGCAATCTCATCTGTTATCTTAAACTTGCCATATTATATACACAGGATACAAAAAGAAAAAGAAATGAGAATCTTATTGTGAAATAATATACAGGGTGATTATAAAAAAACTATCCCGACATATGGGCCCCTAACTATCATACCATTCACAGAAACTGAATGAAATTTTGGCATAAGGTATTTTGAGGTATGCGCTCAAGAATGATATGGAAAACAACAGTGTCACTCTAACAGTTACGGTTACAGTGAGAAAATTTCGAAAATATCAAATGGCAACACCAAGTTTTTTGTATTGGAATGCGATCTCCATACTGAAAAACACTAAATAGCGTTGGAATGGCACCTGTAGCACGAAAATCCCCTGAGCTAGGCAAGGAAAAAGTAAAAAGGACTTTGCCGTGCACCAGAGCATTAATGTTCGTTTCATTCGTCACACCGTTTCTTCGGCTGAGATCCCAGCCTGATTAGTCCTCCACAAAACGAGAAGAAGAAACCAAGAAATGCAAATTTCGGGTTCTACGTAAGACACAGTCATGACTGACGTCGTCACGCTAGGTGAAAGAAAAGGCACTGCGAAATGCGAGCCACGTATGTTGCTTTCTGCCATTCCGAACAAGATGCCGCTTTCAGGGAAAGAACGTGGGGAAATCGTAAAGATTTATTACCTGAATGGACAAAATGCCGCAGAGACATTGCGTGTTTACCGCAGAAACCATGGATTACGGCGAGGCCCGTGCACTGTCAAAGCTGTACGGGACTTGATTCATAAATTTGAAGAAACTGGTTGCACATGTGATCGACCTCGGTCTGGACGACCTTCCGTTCCCGTGGAAGCTGTTGCAGAAGTTCATCAGACGATAAGCACAGTTCGTCCAGCAAGTGCACGCGGTGTTTCACGTGTTCTGAATCTGCCGAATTCAACTGTCCGCAAGATTCTGCGCTCTGTTCTAAACATGTTTCCGTATCGATTCCAGCGTGTCCAGATGTTGGAAGCGGGAGACTATCAATTACGGCTGGATTTTGCGAATCAATTCCTTATCCGGTACGATGAAGATAGCAGCTGGCCTTTACGCATTCTGTGGACAGATGAGGCGCATTTCTCGTTAACTGGTAACGTGAATTCGAAAAATTATGTGCACTGGGCAGACAATAATCCACATGATGTGCTTGCACGTCCATTACACGAGGAAAAAGTGACGGTGTGGTGTGGTATAACGAGTACGTTCATCCTCGGCCCTTACTTTTTTGAAGAGGTTACTGCCGGTGATCTCCAAACATGTACAGTAACGAGTGCTCGCTATCTGGACATCTTAACTTGTTACGCGATTCCCGCATTGCAACGGCAAAATGCTCTATCTGAAGTTGTGTGGATGCAAGATGGCGCTCCTCCACATGTAGGGTCTTCAGTCAAACGTGTCTTAAGTCAACAGTTTGGTGACAGAGTTATCTCCCGTCATTTCCCGTTTCCGTGGCCACCAAGGTCTCCTGATCTCACACCAATGGATTTCTGGCTGTACAGATATCTGAAATCCAAAGTGTATCAGTTTCGTCCGCAAACTGCATCTGATTTGAAAGATGCCATCAGAACTGCGATTCAAGAGATTCCTATTGCCATGGTACGTGCTGCAGTGCTATCCACCATCTGCCGCATGCAAAGTGTCATCGTGTGTGAAGGAGGTCATGTGCAAAATTTGTGAAACACAATAAAATGCTTTATTTTATGCTGCTTCTCTGTCCTTATTGGTTGTCCTCACTTTTAGCCTATCTACCGCCGGTGATTTTCATGCTACAGTTGCCGTTCGAACGCTATTTAGGGTTTTTCACAATGGAGATCACATTCCAATACAAAAAACTTGGTGTTGCCGTTTGATATTTTCGAAATTTTCGCACTGTAACCGTAACTGTAACCGTAACTGTTAGAGTGACACTGTTGTTTTCCATATCATTCTTGAGCGCATACCTCAAAATACCTTATGCCAAAATTTCATTCAGTTTCTGTGAATGGTATGATAGTTAGGGGCCCATATGTCGGGATAGTTTTTTTATAATCACCCCTTATATATATATCCATCGGAGCGAGTCATCACCTTATTGGTGAGCAAATGGGTTTGATAACTTGCGACTAGAAGCCAGCATCAGTTTTATTGGGTTAAGTTCACTCGCTCCGGTGGATTTAATGAAAATATACAAAATAGAAGTATTGTGTGGGGGAATATATGCAATTAGGGAGCACCCGTGGCATCTCGCTTAGCACCTTATTCGGTGAGCAACATGAATACAACAATATGAGTACGCACGTGTGTTGTGGACATGAAATGCATGAACAACTTGAATAGAGGAAAGAGAAATACACACATATACACACATTTATATACATATATATAACTGCCAGGTCGAGTCGTCTCGCCCTAAACCTATTTGGGTGAGCAATGTGGGATTGGTTTAAATGGGGGATTGTCTGGAGAGAGCCTTAGCTGAGGATCAGCTTCGGTCTTGGTGTTTTGGTTACTTCATACTTTACTTCAAGACTTTACTTTTACTTACTGTAATTTTAGGTAAATAAACCACTGGGTTTTGTAAGCCAAATCCAAAAAAATGACTGGAATAAAAGAAAAATTTTAGAATTGTGGGCCGCGACTTTTTACACGACGCAGCTTTAAGCCTAGTTTAATGTCTACTCTGGAAACTTAAAAAAAACATATACTCCCCACATACATAGGGCCACAACTATGGGAAGGCAGGGAAGTTGAGGTCTGGTTCCCGAGTGCTAGCAGGGCCGTCTCTATTCTACCGGGCCTGCTTGTGCATTTTGATAACGTCATACAAAGAGGCCGATGGTCGGAGCATCGTCTGCGCGCTATCCCTGAACCTTATGCTTTGCTTACACTTTTCCGTAATATTAACTATAAAATTTGTCATTGCTTTTGACAGGCAAATATCGCGTAGCTGTGCCTTCCTTTTTTTTTTTTTTTTTTTTTTTTTAAAGTTACATTCTAACTTAATTTTTTTCATGCCGGTCGTGACGTTACACTAATGCGCCCTTTTTTTCACGTGTTTTCATGCAAGTTAGAAATTCTCGCATTCATCACAACCACAGCTGCATTAAGATTTTCACCTTAACCTTTCAAGCGGCTTTGATCCCCACGGAACGCCGCTCATAAGGGGCGCGAAATTCCAGTTGAAAGGTTGAAAAGGAAGCTTTGTCGACCAAAAAAAAATCTTTGGCAGAGAGCGTCAAAAAATAAGTCTCGCACGGGTACAGATTTTTTCTGCGGCTGCCCTGCATTATAATACTGCAGTTTTACGAGAAATTCACCTTTTTGTTTGATAATAATCAATCATTATTGAATTTTTTTACAGGATACCGTGACGACAGACTCGTAGCCAGAAATTCAGAAATTTTCGTTCGGGGGGAACCAAAGTGATGGAACAATAGATTAGGCCATCTTTTTCCCTTTTCTCTGTCATTTTCTCACATTTCGTTCGGGGACCACACCCTCAAGTCACTGCTGAATGAATGAAGTCACTGCTATGGTGGTTAAGTGGTCATAGTAGTGACGGACTCGCATCGCGACGACCCTTGTTCAAACCCCACCGTCGCCATAGTGGTGGTCGGCTGAAGTTGGTTTTCTGTGGTTCCCAACTTCAAGGCGCGAATGCGAACCGATCTCCCCGTTAAAAAATGTCTCGCCACAGAGAGCAACAAACCTACAAACAGTACAAATGTAATTCAATCGCAACACATCATTCACTTCCCTTCTGAAATATAGATGGCAGCACTGAAAAATCAAACACAACACTACATATGCACTCAGACTGTTAGGTGTACATACAGTTACACTTCCGGCACAACTCACTTGGTAGTAAATCGCCCATAGATGGTGATAGACCTGAGTTGGGCTCGGTTTGAAAGAAAGAAAGACCCTCAAGTTCCCCCTCCCCACTCTACGGCTCTGCGTCACGATTATTATGATTTCAAAAAAAAGTGTGCCACCAACACTTTGGAAACTGCTAACGGCTTGTCAATAACAAGTGGTGTGCATCAACTCTATTTTATTGTTTTCTATTTACAACACCAGATGGCAATGCTACTTAATCTGAAACTCCATGGATTACTCATCAGAAAATTGCATATCTACCTCAGTGGTTTCAGTCAGAGAAGTTATTGCTGTAAACATACACACACATACAGTACTCGAGGAACAGGATAAAAGTTGATTATTTAAACGTGAAAGAAATAATTGGTTACCATAACATGTTGACGTCATTATTTATTTAGCTTTATCCATATAATTGTTTGCAGAACACATTTTCGAACACGTAATCGTAAAAATTGTAATTGTATCTTAATTATATTTGTCTTTCCATGACTACTGTCAATCTGAAGTCTCCGATTTTAAATTCGTCCGACTCCTCGGAAAATAACTATTTCCCTGAAGATTTGCAATTCACTGCGATTATTCGAGAAGCTGAAGCAGCGATAGAAAATGGTATTTATCCCGAAAGAATATATCAAGGTTCTAGTGGCAGCTACTTTGTCAAAAACAGCGATGGAACGGTGAGTATTAGTAGAGGCAAATAATGTCATTCACAACAGATTGGTATGCTACCGATGAATTAAATCTGAATGAAACTGCTGCTGTAGAACATCGTGATAAATGGTATTATTCATATAGCTATGTAAACAATATATAATCCACTAGAAGGTATGGATTTTTTCAAGATTTTAGCTTCTTATTCAACTGATCGCCTTCCAACCTCTGATTTTCGTTCTTGATTAATGAAAACTTTTTTGGCAAATGCTTTTGCAGTAGTGTGTTTTACAGTGGTCCAAGAATTTCACCTCTAGCACAAATAACCTCCTATTTAACTGATCTGGGTTAAAAATTTAGTAAGGAAAATAAAAGCATGGCTATTTGTAACTAGCTTTTATTTGTAGGTCTCAGGCTAATTAGCCACCTGTGTATAAAATTTAGGTAGCGTACTACAAAATTTATCAACGATCAGAGAAAAATTCTCATTCATTCATTTTGTTACACCACTGGCATGTTACAAATTTAAATGGGTGGCAATATAGCTTGCTTTAAAAAAAAAATCCCAATGTCTTCAAAGAAAAAAGAAAAAGTTACTTTAATTTCCTGCCTATAATCCACCATTAATTCAATCAAAATAAATGTATAAGCAAACATTAGATATTGACCGTAGAATTAAGCAAAGATTAAAAAATGAGTGGCACATGCAAAATTTATAGTTTTGATTTTGGTATGTTTTAGAGAAAGGTTAGCCAGCATAGATCTAAAGGGACACAATGGAAATACTCAACACACTTTTATTGATTTCAAAGTTATAGTAGACTGATCTATATAGACTTTCTGGTATAAAAAAATATATATATATGTATTCAAAAATTCATTAGGAATATAAGAATTATCAACATAATGACTTTTTTCACTGGTATGAAAAATACTTTACAGAAAAGAATTGGTGTGTTCAAGCCAAAAGATGAAGAGCCATATGGATCGCTAAACCCTAAATGGACAAAGTGGATGCACAGGTTATGTTGCCCCTGCTGCTTTGGTAGAAGCTGTTTGATTCCAAATCAAGGTTATTTATCTGAAGCTGGAGCATATATTGTTGATGAACAGTTGCAACTGGGAATAGTTCCAAAAACTAGGGTAAGTTGAAAATTAATAATTCCCTGTCTTCTTTTAATGATTTTATTTTTTCAATTATATTTGAATGAATGTCAAACTGCATGTGTATATATATCAATTACTTACAATATATATCTTTGATTTTAATAAATGCAGTAGTCTCTATGTAAGAAATTATTAATTAATGTATTATTATTTTTTATGTAAAACTGTTTCTTTACATAAATAAATTTTTACTTAAGTGAGCTCACATTTTTGTTGATTTGATATTGATTATCAGAGATTCAATCACATTTCTCTTCATAATTTTATTTATCACAACCTAATAACATCCAAAATAATACTTTTGCAAAAGAATAATATTCAAAAAAGGTTTGTAGAAGTTTTTTTCTGTTAATATATAGATTCAAAAAGCCTGGTAATAAAGTACATTTAATTTTTCCTGTATATATTGAAATTTATTTAAAAAATAAACATTTCATTTTCATACAGGTAGTTCACCTAGCTAGTGAAACATTTAACTACTCTGCCATTGACAGAGCCAAGTCTAGAACCAAAAAAAATGTATCGGAAAGGTTTCCTAAAGTTGGAAAAAAATTTGCAAGAATCGGACTTCCACCAAAAGTATGTGTGTATTTATTATTTTATGAATATTTCTGACAGCTATCTATAATTTATAACCATGTATATATTTTCTGTTATTTAATAAATTAGAAGATCTTGCATGTGTACATTAGATTGATGAACAAGAATATAAAATTTCTTAGAAACTTGTATTCCAAAACTCAACGTATGAAAGCTAAATTAATCTTTCACAAGTTGGAGACTGAGATCTCAGTCCAACCTTGTCTGACTGAAATGTTACTTTCCCTTCAGCTGCAAAATGTTGCCAAGTATGACAACTATCCTTTGTTTGCATTTTAAAAAAACTAGGAAAAATACTGTCCCCCCCCCCTTCCTGTTTCCTAGTTGAAGTTAATTAAAAAAATTACATAGTAAAACCTTGATAAGTTATTGCTCATGTTATAAAAAAATTATAACTGCTTAAGCAGAGTGACTACTAAAGTGAAATGCCAAAAGTTTCAATGTTCAATACTGTGAAAATCATATAAATTCAAAGTAGAAGCTTGTAACATAAAATTCATAAAAATATGAAATAAAATTACAACATTAACAAAATTTATAGATTGCAAAAGGAAAAAAAAATGGAATTTTTAACTTTTTTGAGTTTTTAGTATTTAACTCATTATGGTAAAATACACTAGTACACTTATGATTTATGCTAGTTATTTTTAATCTGGACTAATCAGAGTAACTGTTAGAATAGTTAGCCTTTCTCTACAACAGAACTACGTGTATTGCACATTAATTTTACATATACATGTCATTTAATTTTAGTGATTTGAATGTTTCATCAGTAGGTAGTTCATGATACAACTACAAGGTACTCTTGAATACAGGGGTGACTTTTGACTTGAAGAGAGCCCTGGGCGAGGAAAAGAAGACATCAAAAGGCCTCAACTTGGGGAAAAATGTCTGGTTCTTCAGCAAAGATATTTTGTTTAAATTTGAAGCCCCAAATTAGTGGGGCCCATGCAGAAATGAGGTCCAGCTCAAACAGTATCTAATGTTTCAATAGCTTTTGTTTTTTATTTGACAAATTGACTTCCTCAGTGTAACTTTCGTTACTTGAGCTGATCTAATTTGGTGCATAAGACTTTTATAGTCACTTTTGAATGTATTGCAATGCTTATCGAGCCCTTTCTTTAAAGGGAGCCATAGAAATAATATGTGTTGTTTTTTTTTATAAATGTGATCCGCGCGTATTTCCAAAAGATCTTTATGATCTGCCCAGGGAATTTGTTAGTGTTAGTAGACATCCATGAACCGGGATTTGAACCCAGACCTGCATAGTCAGAAGCTAGCTCCCTAACCACTGGACTGCCAGGCGGCATCTCCAAAACTTTTCCATAGTGACAAGTTAACTGAAATTAGCGAGTGAACGAAGGTTTATGAACATTGTTATCTATGAAAGCTGGATGGGACAGAAGAAAAACAAAGACTTAACCAGAGTGAGAACTTATTAGGGTGACGACTTAATGATGTTTTACTGTATATGTAACAGATTTGAAAAATAAAAGTCGCTGGTCTTGTGGACCAACTGAAGAATGATAATTCATTTTTCTAAATATATTATCATGTAGGAGATTGGTATATTACTGAGGGGTGAAAAAAGCTATACAAAATACAATGTTATTTTTTAGACAAAAATTCCTGGCCCAAAATAAATCAACAATAAAAAGTAATTTTATATTTCAGACATGATAAATATTGATTGACACTCACACATTAGCCTATGCAGGATTTCCTCAAGTGGAGGGGGGAAGAATTCATATTTTTTCTTTCCAAGGGAAGGGGTTTCATTTTTTTTTCAATTCATTAATTCACAAAAACAGTATGATCTCTGCTCAATGCCCCCCCCCCCATGTACACAACAAATATCAAAAAAATAATGTTCATTACAGAAAGATTATCTGAAATGTGTAAATTAAAAACTTCATTTTTTGCGCAAAATTGAGCCTGAATTAAAAATGTAAATTTAGTGACAAAAACATTTAAGATTATGATGATATTGCAAGTGTCTGAAAAATATTTATTCATCAAATGGATGTTAAAGGATTGAGACACCACTTGGGGTACACATACTACATATATGTATAATGCAGCATATCAAAATCAGTTTTGTTCATGAATGTTTGAGTTTCAGTAGATGCCTGCTCTCTTAATATTTTTTACAGCAATATAAACATTTGTTATCATTCAATATTTAAGTGGCCAAAACAATATAAAATACTGGAAAATCAATGAGGGTATGTGTGTGAAAGAATTCTTGTCCTTGACAGTATTGCTATGTAATATTTTGCCAAAAAGAAAGAATAAAATACTTTTAATATTGCGACTGAAATTTACCTGCATAAGAAGTATTAATGAACCAGCTTTAAAATCTATCGTACAATACACTTTTATAAAGAAATCATTTATATTGAACAAAAACAAGAAGCTCTCCATTCTAAGATAGCAACTATGTTTTCAGCTCACAGGAGGGAATGAACTTATAATGATAGTAAATACAGTGTTTGTTCATCAGCCTACACTTATGTTGGTTGTCTTGACATTACTTTAACTAAATAGTGGTAGGCCCACCACACTTACAGTATTTTGAGTTTACAAGTGGCAGATAGAGAGCAACATACAGATATGGAGGTCAGCTGACAAATAATCAGTCTCATACCATCTAGAGATAGCGAGTAGAATTGGCAGGTTTGTCTCACTTAACTGAAAAACTATATTGTTTGAGTAAGAGAGGGTGGTCTATAGCACTGGCCCTGATTGTAGGCAGCAGTAAAACCATTTCCGACTCGAGGTAGAAGATAATCGATTTTAGCTGAGGAAACCATAATC
Organism: Pholcus phalangioides; assembly: GCF_987345545.1. Lineage (NCBI taxonomy): Eukaryota > Metazoa > Arthropoda > Arachnida > Araneae > Pholcidae > Pholcus > Pholcus phalangioides. The sequence goes on along the minus strand of NW_028301600.1, from coordinate 34,385,821 downwards.
TTCTGACATGAACTATACAGCAGAAAGCAATATCAAATGACTTCTATCAAATTGTTGACAAAACTCATGAATTGGGCTTTCACAATTATTTTCCTAATGCACAAATTTAAGTTGACTTCCCTTTTGAAAAAGTCTCGTGACAGTAAGCTGCAAACTTGCAACGCATATGTACATTCATATATATATGGCATGCTAATTTGGAAGATTGATGACTGTGGGCACACAGATAATGCTGTAAATACCAACACGATTCCAACTCAACTCGCCTCTTCAAGGATTACTGTTTTATTTAAATTGCTTCAATGGGGCAATTGGTTTATTGATGGTTTGAAAGTAAAAAAAGTGACAAAAGCAAAAGCAGGGCATTTTATAAGACAATGATTAATCTCTTTTGAACTGTAGTGTGGTGTAAAAAAATATTTATGATCCATATATTCATGCAAATGTTTGTTCCTTTTATTCTACGACACATTTTGATTACTTCCTTCACACATTAATTTTTATTATAGGTGGGCTCTTTTCAATTGTATGTTGAAGGTTATGAAGATGCAAATACCTGGCTGAAGAAATATCCTATCAATACATTCCCTGAACAAGTTCAAGCTCAACATCAGTTTGAGTTTGAAAAATTGGTAGTATTGGATTATGTCATTAGGAATACTGGTAAATATTTAAAAAAAAAGTTTTAACAAAACATTTGTGTATGAAATTGAGAATTACCACATCTCAGGTAGAATAATATAATTTTGTGAATTTTAACTTGTAAGCATCAAGTTCTGAGACAATTATTTGCAATACTCATTTTCAGATAGAGGGTCAGACAATTGGTTAATGAAAATGGAACAATCTAGTCAGGTAATTTTTTTAATTATATTTTGTACTTATAATTTTAATTGTTAATTAAGATAGGAATTCTCACTTCTCAGTAAAAAAGCGACAGTTTTACAGATTCACGATTAGGAGAGACTGTTATACCTTGGAATATTATTTTTCAAATGGTTTTTTTCCAAGTTTGTTTTAGTCTTAAAAAATTTCACTAAATACATTTTTAGTATCTGTATACTGTCTGAGACATCAGGTGATATTTAAAGTGCCTTCCTGTTCTAAGATCAGGCAAAATGTCATAAATGTAATTTTTTCCTATTTTTTCAACTTTTTGTAAAAATGCTTTTTTTGAACTTGACGTAAATGCCTATTCTGAAATTGTTTTTATGTTTTTCCTTGAATCTCTGAGCCATATTCTATAAAATATGGATCAATTCTTATCACTAATTCATATCAGAAAGCCCGCCCCCACTCTATTTTTGCATTATTGCCTAAGAGACAGGCAGCTGACAAAACATGGCATTGTGAGGCATAAAAGTGACAAAGATGTTTCATCTCTGCTATACATACTTTTCAGATAGCAATCTCAACATACCATCAAATTTGCATCGAGATTGTAAGAATGGATTTCAATTAAAAAACATATATTCATCAGTTATTGATGCATAGCATTTTGCCTGTTGTGGCCTTTTTGTATTTGTAACACTAAATATTGTTCACTGAACTTGCAATGTTGAGAAGAACATGGGAAAAGCAAGCAAGTGCAGAATTTTGTTGCTAAAACGTGTACTTGCAAAATCTCTGTCAAGGTCACAGACAAAGAGCTGAAACAACTTTTAGAGTAATGTATTTCTAAACTATTGCACTCCATAAACATCATCTAGAATGCAATACTATTAAAACTGCAGTAGACTCTCGCTAATCTGACATGTAGACGAGAGTGTACTGGATGATCTAAATCACCAGATTTGTGGAAGTCAATTGAAAAAGGCCATTTAATATGAACTACTGCACACTGACATGCAGTGGCATGTTTTCCTCTTCTATGCTTGAAGAAAAACTGTTTAAAAAAAGTCAAATTACTGGATGGGCTGGATTATCAAAACTACTGCATTTCATAGGTTTCAAGTTATACACTATCTACCAATAAGTATTTGCACACCTATGCGAATGACGATATCTGCAGTCCTGAGATACGTCACGCCCTCCGTCGGTATATATAGTGTAGGAAACAACATCGGCATTAGTCGCATGCAAGATGCCGTGCAGTTCAGAGCTCTCTGATTTCGAGAAAGGTATAATTATCGGGTATCACAAAAATGACCGATCCTTAAGGGACATATCTAGTGAGCTGAAGTACCCAAAATCGATGGTGGCCTGTGTGATTAAGAAGTGGAAGGTGAGCTGTGATTGTCGGAATTTGCCCCGAGTCGGCAGACCAACGAAACTGGGAGACTGACGGGTGCTGTCCAAAGAAATTCGGAAGAACCGCACACAACCGATGGCCCTCATCCATGAGGAGTTTCAACAGGCATCCGGGAGTATTGTTTCAATGAATACCATCCGTAAGGAAGCACATCTGATTGGTTTTCATGGTCGTGCTGCTGCCCATAAGCCTTTGATCACAAAGTCCAACCGCGTTGCTCGGTTAATGTGGTGCAAAGCACATCGAAATTGGACTGTAGATCAGTGGAAACGGGTTCTTTGGAGCGACGAATCAAGGTTCACCCTCTACCGTTCGGATGGCAGGGTCTGGCGTCTGCCTGGAGAACATCTCCTGCCAGAATGCATTGTGCAAACAGTCAAGTTTGGCGGAGGTGGAATTATGGTCTGGGGGTGTTTCTCCTGGTATGGACTGGGATCCTTGGTCCCCATTCATGGTAAGCTCAACGCCGATGCCTACTGCACTATTTTGGATGGCAATGTGCTTCCTACGTTGTGGCAGTTTTACGGGGTGGACCCCTGTTACTTCCAGGACGACAATGCCAGCTGTCATACTGCGAGGTTAACCAAGGCTTGGTATGGTGCCAATGGGGTTCATGGAATGGACTGGCCTGCCCAGAGCCCAGACCTGAACCCTATCGAGAACCTCTGGGACGAGTTGGATTGCTGAATTAAGGGGTGCCCTACCCGTCCAAAATCAGTGAAGGAACTGACATGTCTTCTCCAAGCCGAGTGGAAGAAAATGCCACTAGCCGTCACACAAGGACTTGTGGAAAGTATGCCCCGGAGGGTTCATGCTGTAATTGCCTCTCGTGGAGGCTCTACCAACTATTGATTTTGAATAAAGTTAGTTTTTCTTTTCTATCACAGGTGTCCAAATACTTATTGGTAGATAGTGGTATGGTACTATAGTACAACAGTTTACCCTAAACAAAAAATGTTCTACATTGAAAAAAGTAGCCTTTGATATGGTTTACACTAATAGTTCTTAATCTTTGGAATACTTGGAATGATTAATTTTTATTCCATAGGTGAAAATAAGTCTGAAGAATTTTTTTTTCTGCACTGCTTGTAGAAAATGGAAAATTATTTATATAAACAGCTGATTTACATATTTTATGATGGATTTAGACATTGATATTTTTGCATACTGTAATAAATGGCAACAGACAATCATACTTACAACCACAAAAATATTTGACTATTAAACAGTAAAATAAAACTTAATTCTAAGTAAATGTCTTTCGGGTTTCCTGTGACTAATATCAGGACCTAATGCTTGAGAAACACTGGTGCCACTACTTAATTGAGTGGATCAGTTATCTAAGATTACTCATCAATGAGTCATCAGTTGCAATGCATCTCTTGCCAATTAATTCACCAATGCAACAATTACCTTAAGCTCGCAAATCATTTTTAATATTTTTACACACTGCTGCATGAATGCCATCTGCCTGTTACTTCAAGAAATATGGGGTACTTACAAAATAAATCATACTTTTCTGAGCATCCCAAAAGAATTTACAAATATATTGCATTTGCCCACATCTAACGTGCTCCTATTTCTCTAAAATCAATCCTATTAATCTGAGTGTATGTTACTCTTTTATTGTCAATGCATGGAAATAGTTAATTATAATATATATATAACTGTCATTTACATATTCTTTATACTATTCTCTCTCTATCTTGTCTTCAACCTTTTAAATATCATGGTGATCTGGTTTATGCTGTGTTGAGGATATAATACATAGCTTCCGTCTTCCACATATATAAACTGAAGAGCCAAAAATACTGGTCCAGGCATGCGCATGCAAATAAAGAGATATGGAACTAATCAGAGTACGGGGGCTGCGGTCGGCAATGCCTATATAACACAACATGTGTCTGGCATAGTTGTTAGATTGGTTACTGCTGCTACAATGGCAGGTTATCGAGATTTAAGTGAGTTTGAACGTGGTGTTATAGTCGGCGCATGAGAGATGGGACATAGCATTTCCGAGGTAGCGATGAAATTTGGATTTTCATGTACAACCATTTCACGAGTGTACCGTGAATATCGGGAATCCGGTAAAAAATTAAATCTACGACATCGCTGCGGCCGGAAAAAGATCATGCAAGAACGGGACCAATGACAACTGACGAGAATCATTAAACGTGACAGACGTGCAACCCTTCCGCAAATTGCTGCAGATTTCTATGCTGGACCATCAACAAGTGTCAGCGTGTGAACCATTCAACAAAACATCATCGATATGGGCCTTCGGAGCCGAAGGCCCACTCGTGTACCCTTGATGACTGCACGACACAAAGCTTTACGCCTCGCCTGGGCCCGACAACACAGACATTGGACTGTTGAGGACTGGAAACGCGTTGCCTGGTCTGACGAGTCTTGGTTCCAATTGCTTCGAGCTGATGGATGTGTACAGGTATGGAGACAACCTCATGAATCCATGGACCCTACATGTCAACAGGGGACTGTTCAAGCTGGTGGAGGCTCTGTGATGGTATGGGGTGTGTGCAGTTGGCGTGATATGGGACCCCTGATATGTCTAGATACGACTCTGACAGGTGACAGGTACGTAAGCATCCTGTCTGATCACCTGCACCCATTCATGTCCAATGTGCATTCCGACGGACTTGGACAATTTCAGCAGGACGATGCGACACCCCACACGTCCAGAATTGCTACAAAGTGGCTCTAGGAACACTCTTCTGACTTTAGACACTTCCGCTGGCCACCTAAATCCCCAGACATGAACGTTATTGAACATATCTGGGATGCCTTGCAATGTGCTGTTCAGAAGAGATCTCCACCCCCTCTTACTCCTACGGATTTATGGACAGCACTGCAGGATTCATGGTGTCAATTACCTCCAGCACTACTTCAGACATTAGTCGAGTCTATGCTACGTCGTGTTCCAGCACTGCTGCGGGCTCGCGGAGGCCCTACACGATATTAGGCAGGTGCACCAGTTTTTTTGGCTCTTCAGTGTATATATATAAAACGTACATTCTAAAACAAAGACTCAATTAAAAACCAAATGTATTGAAAAAGTCAAAATTAAAACATTTCAAAAACCAGAGTATAACGCCAAAGGCAGCTGTATACGCATAAAAATTATAAAATTAGAAGAAAAATGAAAAGATGAAAAAATACAAAAATAAATGGAACAATGAGGAGGTCGTTCTCAAGGGGAATTGTTCCCCCCCCCCATTGTTCCAAGCAGCAAAAATGTTTCTAACAATGTGGTAAGCCAAGAAAAGGCATAGAATTACCATCAGTTCCCCCGACAAAAAACATGCTTTTGAAGTCGAAAAAAGCAAATATGAGAAAATACAAAAATTTAAAAACTAGAAAAACATGAAAAATACATTAGTAGCACAAAATTAAATGGACACCTCCACAAAAGTGTGTTCAAAAGTTAAAAAATAAAAAATAATGAAAACCTACCTCTCAATCTTCACCCACGTTTTTCGACTCAGTTGACACCATGTGGCTCATAATTTGTGGCATTACCATTAAAGAGTTGAATTTCAGGTAGGTTTTTCATTTTTTCTATTTTTTATTTTTTGAACACACTTTTGTGGAGGTGTCCATTTAATTTTGTGCTACTAATACATTTTTCGTGTTTTTCTAGTTTTTTCAATTTTCGTATTTTCTTATATTTGCTTTTTTCGACTTCCAAAGCTTGTTTTTCGCAAAAATGTCTGGGGAACTGATGGTAATTCTATGCCTTTTCTTGGCTTACCATCATTAGAAACATTTTTGTTGCTTGGAACAATGGGGGGGGGTGTTCCCCCTTGAGGACAACCTTCTCATTCCATTTATTTTTGTATTTTTTCATCTTTTTATTTTTCTTTTAATTTTATATATATATATATATAGGCAATCATATCACAGTTTTTCTCTGGGTTTCACTATCCTCTTATGCTTGCTTCACAATTTTTATCTTAAATATGTTTGGAAAGAGTCTACTAGAGGTAAGCCAAGAAAAGGCATAGAATTACCATCAGTTCCCCCGACAAAAAACATGCTTTTGAAGTCGAAAAAAGCAAATATGAGAAAATACAAAAATTTAAAAACTAGAAAAACATGAAAAATACATTAGTAGCACAAAATTAAATGGACACCTCCACAAAAGTGTGTTCAAAAGTTAAAAAATAAAAAATAATGAAAACCTACCTCTCAATCTTCACCCACGTTTTTCGACTCAGTTGACACCATGTGGCTCATAATTTGTGGCATTACCATTAAAGAGTTGAATTTCAGGTAGGTTTTTCATTTTTTCTATTTTTTATTTTTTGAACACACTTTTGTGGAGGTGTCCATTTAATTTTGTGCTACTAATACATTTTTCGTGTTTTTCTAGTTTTTTCAATTTTCGTATTTTCTTATATTTGCTTTTTTCGACTTCCAAAGCTTGTTTTTCGCAAAAATGTCTGGGGAACTGATGGTAATTCTATGCCTTTTCTTGGCTTACCATCATTAGAAACATTTTTGTTGCTTGGAACAATGGGGGGGGGGGGTGTTCCCCCTTGAGGACAACCTTCTCATTCCATTTATTTTTGTATTTTTTCATCTTTTTATTTTTCTTTTAATTTTATATATATATATAGGCAATCATATCACAGTTTTTCTCTGGGTTTCACTATTCTCTTATGCTTGCTTCACAATTTTTATCTTAAATATGTTTGGAAAGAGTCTACTAGTTTATGCATTCGTATCTGCTTTGTTGGCTTTGTAGATATTTGATGCATCTTTAGGTTTTATCTGGAATTTTAACCTATTATTAATATTTGCAAGGAGAAACTGTCTCTCTTTGTAAAGTAAAACAAGCAAAATATCAGTGGAGTCTGCTTGATCTTCTGGACTGTTGAAAGATGACTGAGATTTGGGTTGAAGTTGAAAATTTTACAGATATTTACACAGAATAGGAAACCCAGCTTGGTTTACTTGAGGGATTTCTTCCTTCGTGTTAAAATTATATTTTATTTTGTAAATTTCTATTGACCTTCATGTTTTGTTGGAAGTGGTGATAGTGAGAAGTTAATGAAATATCAGCTTGGTTAAACTAAATTATGTGGTTGCCTGAAGAGAATGTATGTTCTGCCATAACAGATTTATTAGGGTATATGAGCTAGATTTATCATTTAAATTTTGTGAGTCAGTTTTTTTATACTGCATATGTAAACTTCTGTTGCTACAGACCCTAGCTTTGGCTACATTTGTAACCTGGTTAATAACGTTTTTGTTACAGATTGCTAAAATGATCATTAATTAGACTCTATGTAATATGTACTCAGTGAAAAAGAAGATTAGACTGATTTTTTTTCAAAGTTCGTGTAAACAGCTTTTATTAGAAAAATGTGTGAGAATCTCGCACAATAGAAGTGAAACTTCTAGGCGGTTTAAATCTGATTTGAGATAACTATATTCACCTCGCCTTATGTCTATCTTTTACTGGTCTCAAGATATGAAGCGGAGTTCCTTCCCACTTCACCCTCACCCAATTTCTTTATTTCTAAACTGTGTTCATCCAGCACCTCCTAGAGATAGAAGGCTTCTGCACTGTTTACTATAAACGTCATTCAGACTACCTAGCAAGTTTGCCACATTTTGAAACACAGCATCTTATTTCATTTTGTTTTATTTCGGCGTTGAATCTTCCTGATTGGCTCACAAATACTGCATAGTGATTGGATGTGGGGCATAGAAATCTCCAATTCTGAGTCCTATCATTTCTTTTTCTCACAACGCTGATACTAGCATGAGCAGGGAATTTTTTTCCCTGAATATTCTGAGAGAAAATGGACTACTGATGTCACAAGCAGACTGCGGAGGCCTTTTATCTCTAGGAAGTGCTGGTTCATTGCCCATCTCTGAAGGGGACATTCTACGATTCCAGAGGGTAGGGAAAGGTAATAAACTATCTTTGTTAGACACAAACTGCAAAGTGGTTCAAGCGACTGTTTCTAAGGGAAACTAAAGCTCACTTTATTTCTGTTCCTCCATTTCACTTTTTCTGGCATGGATGCAAAAAATTTAAAAAGCTCTACCTCAAAAAAAAAAAGTTTCACTTTTTTTGTCAGCCCTGCACTTTCATATCCAGAACGTAAGTATGTAATTGAAAATCAATGCCAAAAGTATTCTAAATATATTGATTGTGTGTATGATTTGGTGTATGATTCTGTGGAAAATATTTCTCTGATGACTTGAATTGCTTGCAAGAAATCCTACTGGTACATTGAAATATCACTGTATTTAGATTACCATACAGTTGCTACAGGGTGATCAGCGAATAAGCCCTTATTTCAAAATTAAATATCTCTACAACAAAGATCAATAGAATTATGCGGTAAATGGTACGTTTATTAGAAAAACTGTAAGAATGTTGTTTTTGTTGAAATTTAGTTTTTTTTTAATTTTTTAAAATTTAAAAAAAAAAAACTGGAGATTTTGGGGTTCCGAAAATCCTCATTTGTGTGAAGAGAAACCACTGCATTCGCCTAAAGTTACTGCATGGGCTGCGATATGCGCCAGAGGCATTATCTGCCCTTCTTCGTGCGAGAAATGATTGCTACTGAACGTTACGTTACAATTTTGGAACAATTTGTCAGCACACATGGCGCATACCGCAGCCCATGCAGTAACTTTAGGCGAATGCAGTGGTTTCTCTTCACACAAATGAGCATTTTCGGAACCCCAAAATCTCCAGTTTTGTTGTTTTTTTTTAAATTTTAAAAAATTAAAAAAAAACTAAATTTTCGAAATTTCTGTACAACATTCTTACAGTTTTGCTAATAAACGTACCGTTTATCGCATAATTCTATTGATCTTTGTTGTAGAGATATTTAATTTTGAAATAAGGGCTTATTCGCTGATCACCCTGTACAAGTATAGTGTAATTTTACTATTATTGCACATTTTCTTATCACTTTTTATTCCTTCTCTCTACTTTTCCAGTCAAAAAAGTCATCACAAGCAGCGGAAATTAAAATTGCAGCTATAGATAATGGCTTGTCTTTCCCTTTTAAACATCCTGATGCATGGAGAGCATGTATGTAGCATTTACCCTTTTGTTTATTTTTACTCTGTCTTGTTTCACTAACATATTTCTAAATATTCTTTTTTAGTTTTTAAGCTAATCTTTTTCAACAATTATAACTTTCCTATGAAGCTTTCAAGTTATTTTGAAAATGTCTTGAAATAAGCATTTCTGAAGTTTTGTCTCATTCTGTGTTTAATCAGGGATATGGACTGTTCTATAAATAGGATGCTGGATTGATTTTTGAACCAAACATGAGCTACCAGTTTTTGCCTTTTTCTGCTTAAAACTGCTTTTCCATTGCTATTTTTGAATAAAATAACCTGGGTTGGTTTTGAATAGTGTTTATACATTAAAAATAATCGTATTTGTGTGTAAAACATTCAAACTTTGCATAGCTAATTAAAATAAAATATTTATTAATGTAATTAATCTGTAAATATTTCTTACAATCTTACAAAAACAGTGTTTACTTATTTATTTATTCATTCGTTTACTTATTTTACAGCTTTGTATTTTGAACAAAGCCACTGTGGTGGTCGAGTGGTTATAGTGCCGGACTCGTGATGCGAGGATCCGGGTTCGAACCCCACAGTTGTGGTCGGCTGAAGTTGGTTTTCTGTGGTTCCCAACTTCAAGGCGCAAATGCGAGCCGACCTCCCCGTTAAAAAGTCTCGCCACAGAGAGCAACAGTCCTACAACGGTAAATCATTCAACCATAACACTTCACTCATAGTTAGTAAAACTGGGGACAGATGACAGCACTACACATAACAAGCATTACACAGAAACAAACTTTACGTCAGGTTGCACTACACGTACACGCACATTCTCGCATGTACAGATTCGTTGGGGGGTTCCGCGGGGGGCGGGGGTGCATGTGTGGTGTAGCAGTAGTAGGTAGGGGCTCGGGGATCCATGATGTTCTTAAGTCAGCCACCTCGTTGGGCAATTTGCCTGTTGTGGCGTTGTATTTGTATTTGTATAAAAAAAAAGAATATTTTGCGTGTGAAAATCTTGAATGTTATTAAATATATGTATACTCATGTATAAGCTGACTCCCTCACTTCATGATCACCAAAATCACAATAAATTGAACATCCGTGTATAAGCTGATCCCCCAAAAATCTGTGCATTTTAGAGGGGAACCCACAGGCCAAAGGTTTATTCAGTATGCTTATATCTCCTTTGGAGACTGAGTGGGAGTTATGTTCTGGCCAATGTGTGGTTTCATTAAGGCACTGCTTTTTGTTGTTTTATTATCTTCAGAACTCATCCATTCAGTCCATAAATTCCTTAAAAAGGTTTGTTGATGATCACGTCTGAAGGCTGTAAAATTGATGTTAGTCCACCGGGTATCAAAATCAACAAGGTTTTTGATTTTTTGCTTTGAGTTTAACATAGTTTTTTCTGTAGGGGGACATAGCTAAAAAAGTCACTTTACTGATTAGTAACACATCTGTAGCTACAAAAATTACTCTATTCATTAGTAATACTATCTAAAGTATTCCAATGACATCGCAGATCTTCAAGCTAGCCGTGGGGAGGCCATGTAGCTATATAATTTGGTAAAGTGAGGGTCGATATTTTCTTCTCAAAAACTGAACTGTGTATAAGCTGACTCTCCCAAATTAAGGGACAAACTTTTCAACAAAAAACTTGGCTTATACACGAGTATATACAATAGATGTTTTCTTCAGTTATTTTTAATATGCTTTATTTGCCATAACAGTGAAAATAATTAAGTAAAAATACAACTTGTTTAACTAAGCATAATTAATGGAGATTGGTTAGCAATGAGTTGCAATATATGCATATAGTTCTAAAACCTGGGCATTCTGGGCACCATGGTGTGATTATGGCCATATCGGTCGGGCAAGGTGGACAAATCGCAAGATATTCTGTCGTCGCATTTCCGACAGTCAGGCGCATTATCATGGATGGATGTCCCTTTTTCGAATATTTATTTTTCATAAATCAACAACTACTACTTTGCAGTAGAACTTTGATTGACAGCATTCAATGGGTCCTTGGTTAATCAGACTCAACTCAGCCTACTGTCAACTCATACCAGATCTTTGACTGATAGAAGCTATCCCCAAAAATTTCAAAATAAAAGTCTGCTGATAATGGATAAATTTATTTACAAACAAATGAAAATTAACTTTGATATGGGTCTATAATGGCAAATGTAGAATTATGATAAAATATTTTTGAATGAAAAGTTTGAACAGTCTTCTTACTTTCCATATATGTGCTGCTCCAGTGAAAGTATATGTAACCAGTCCACCTTGGTCTGGCCACATACTTCAGTTGATTAGAGATCCTATACTGTATTTCAACTTCAGTGACTGAAAAATTTATGATTTTAAGGGTTGTAAAAAAGCTGTTTTAAAATGGATATGTAAGAAAAATTTATATGAACCTATATTATCCATTCACGCACTTTGGAATACAAATAAGAAACTGAAGTGGTTACACAGAGACTAATTGCATCAAAAGATAGTTTTTTTCTATGTGCCAATCAATGTCTGATTTTTCAAAATGTACATTTAATATATTAAAAATCAAATTAAAGCTAGATGTAAACTTTCATAACTGGATTTATTTCAACAAATGTATTTTTTGGGGGGGGGGGGGGAGGAGGGCATTATCTTATTTAGGAACACAAAATGGGATGAACTCCAGCAGATGTTGATGGATCTCTAGTGCATTAGACAGACCATACATAGCAAACTACTGATTTTTTGAGCTGATTTGAGGATAGTTCTGATATCATGCCATCAGAAAAGTTTAATGATACTACCTTGGTGGTGCATTTCTGAAAACTAGTTGGATGTTTCAGTTGGGAATGAATATCACCATAGTGGCTTAGGCCACTTGATCCTTAATAACTCATGAATACAATACCCCCGACATATGCTATTTAATTCTGTATAAATGGAACATCAAGCAATTCTAAGCACCTCCTCCCAATATTTCTTCATATTGGTGCATCGCATGCACATTAACCAACAAATAACCGCCTACAATCTTCTGGTTGCAGCAAATCAAAGAAAGTACAACTAAGAGGTAATCATCATCATCAATCATTTTCAATCCACTGCTGGAGGAAGGTCTCCTCTAAATTTTTCCTAATTTACTCTGCCTGATGCTTTAGCCATTCACTTTACTCCAGCCACTTTTCTGATCTCTGTGATCCATCTTTCGTGGGAACGCCTTCTTGGACGTTTAACACCATGGTGGCACCAATCCAGAATACTTGTGGTCCATCAGTTGTCCTGTCTTCTTGCAATATATCCAGCCCATTTACATTTTAAACTTTAATTCTTTCCATGATATCATATACCTTTGTGTGGCTTCTTATTCAAGTGATTAATTTTCTGTCTCTCCTTGTGATGCCTAACATACTTTCTTTTCATGCTCCTTTGTGTTGTCTGTAGCCTTTGTATCATCTTTTTGTGAGTATCCATGTTGCAGCTCCATAAGTCAGTGCTGGTAACACACACTGGTTAAGCTATTTTCTTTTCCAGTATTATGGTATGTGGCTCTTCAGAATTACAGTTTTTGTCAAAATTGCTCCATCCGATCCTTCTATTTATTTCATTATAAATCATTCTCATCTAATAGTATGGATCGGATGTATTCTTATCATGTTCCACTCACTAACCCAATAGCGGTAGTTTTATCTGAAACCATTGCCAAAGGATTATCTGTGGCGTCTGTGCACCATTTTGTGTTTTTCTTCATTCTCATGAGTTTCATTTGGCGTGTTTATTTATTTTTTGGATCAAACTCTGTGGTGTTTTCTTTATTTTTCTAGACTTTGAGTTTAATTATTCTCTTTACTTTGATTTTGTCACTGGATTTTTAGAAGGACTTTCATTATTGGATTTGCAAGATAAGTGTTTTTTTATAACTCAACTTTTTAATTTTCATAGTGTATTTTTGATTAACTTAAATTTTATTTTCACTTCATTTTCATTGTACTTTCGCCAGGTTTGTGACCATTGTCAATAATCAATTTCTTTGCTCATGTGTTCATATAGGAGGGAATATCTAGTTCATTGTTTCCCACCATTTTCATGTTTTTCCTGCTTCTTTGATGATTTCATGAGTTTTTTTTTTGAGCATTAGTGTTAGTGAACAGTGCATACTTTTTCCCGGGTAGTCTCAGTAATTTTTTTTTCATTTGGGTCCTATTGTTATAGTTAGTGAATAGATAGTTAGCTAATACTAAGAAGTATAAAATGTACTTTGTATCTTAATACTTTTTTAGGGGTGTATTGTATTCTTTATATACATATGGTTTAATGTTGAGGATTTTATTTTGCTTAATTTTTCCATACAATCTTTTATTATATTTTGCATTGTAATGTAATTTACAGTATTTTAATTTCCTGTTAACTTTTCCCATTTTCTTATTTTTTAAGTGTTATCTAGTTTTTAGTAATAGTGTTGGTATGCCTCGACCTCAATTAGTGTTGTGTAGGGCTTTCAGCAGGAGGTTTCCCTGATTTGGGGGGAATAGTAGCTGATAGTTTCAACTGTAAGGGGTGTTTGGATAGGGCAAAGTTGGAACTCGAGGTTGAAGCGTTGTGAGAGAGTTGGGGTTTCAGAGAGCCTGGTTATTATGGAGCCATCTGCCATTGAAGAAGCAATCTCCATGAACAACGACTTTTAGAGGGTAAATGGGTAGTCATTGATGAGGTGGGGGATAGTGAGATGGGGTTTAATCATTGATGATTCTATGGTTAGGGAACAAAGTGTGTAGGGATTTTAAGGGTTTTGAAGGCGCTGTTGTCTGGGAGTAGGGGAGTAGGATTCGCCAATTCAATTTAGGCTTAAAGTACATTTGCTCCTCACTTGGGGTCACGTTCATGGAGCTTCCTGCATTTACCAACAGGTGGCTTTGTTGAGATGGGATTCATCTAAATAGGAGTGGGGTCTGGGAGATTTACGATAGGCTCAGGTTATGTTTTTTCCTCCCAGACCACGTAGATGGGAATGGGAGTTATTAATAATAATAGTATGGTCAGGGAATTTTTTTTCGCACCTCTGACTTGGATGGCTTCTCAGTTGACACTAAATCACATGACAAATTAAAATGTGTGCTAATTAATGCCAGGTGCTTGGGTAATAAAAATTTTTTTGAAGCTATGATAGCTGTGAAGGGCCTGGATCTTATACCATTAAAGAATCTTGGGCAAATCATGGGGATGAATCTTTCTTTCACATCTCAGGATACAATACTTTTTAAGAAATAGATTGGATAGGAAAGAGGGTGGAGTCGATATACATGAAATCATGTTCGAAGGCTAGAGAGTCTATATTGAGACTATATGGGTTGAGCTTGAAAACAAAAGATATAAACTTATTGTTGGGGTTTGTGCAATCCACTGAATAGGGATCCAAACTACTTTGCCAAACTTCATGATGAAATTTCCTATGTTTGTAAGTGTAAGAGAATTGTCATACTGGGGGATTTCAATTACCCAGGTATAGAATGGGAGAACCTTTCAGCTAGAGATCAATATGAAAGAGACTTTCTGAAGTTTGTGCTCAATAATTTTCGAGGATCTTGTTGAACATGTTTTGCTGGGGGACGAGTTTTTGCCCAGTGATCATCGTGCTGTCAGTTTTCTCTAAGTTTTCTTTGGTTAAGGTTGATAACAAAAGATTGGTTCCTTGTTTTCGGAGAACTAACTTTGATGTTTTGAGAGGAAGGTTAGCGGAAGTTTTCAAAGACCGGTTGGAATCACAAAATCGTGGTGGTAAGTCAGTAGGAAAAAATTTTGTACAAAGCTATCTTCTGTTTTGCATGACATTATTCTCTTTGTTCGAAAAAAGCGTGTCTGTACATTGCAACCCCTATGGTTCACGGATAGCGTGCATAACCTTTATCTTGAAAAGAAAAGAGCATTCAGAGAGCATAAAAATGGACGAGGTGATCTGTCATTGTTTGCTGATAAAAGAAAGGCATTGAAGAAAGCGATAAGGGATAGTAAGAAGGAAGTTGAATCTAGGTTGGCAGATAACATTGGCTCTGACCCAAAATCATTTTTAGGTATGTCAATAAGGGATGTAAAGGGGCAGTCCCACCCCCTTTCGATAGGAGGGTCTAGGGTAGAGAGCAATCTAGGTATGTGTAGTGCTTTCAATGTGCGGTTGTTGCATGGAGTAATAAAATTCTCAACGATATTCAAATAGAAGATGTGGAGGTCCTAAATCTTCTAAAAAATGTATGTGGAAGCAAAGCACTAGAACCAGATGATATTTATCCTAAGGTCCTCATGGAATGTGCTAATTAATTATTAGGGCTAGTTGCACAAATTTACAGGAGTAGTGTTGCTGAGGGTATCGTCCCAAGTATTGGAAGCTTGCTAATGTTGTTCCGATATTTAAAAAGGGTAATAGAGAAGTTATGTCCTGTTATCGTCCAGTAAGTTTGACGAGCTCCCTCTCGAAAATTTTGGAAATTGTCAAAAAGCAATTGGTGAAGTGGCTAGACAAGAATAGTGTATTGTCGGATAATCAACATGGGTTCGGGAAGGGGAAGTGATATGTAACTAGCGTAGTTTGCTTCTAGATCATGTGACGAAGGCTTTGGTTAAGGGCAAAAATGTACATGTTTTTTACCTTAATTTCCAGAAGGCATTCGATCGGGTCCAACATGGTAAACTCTTGAGCCGTTTACACTAGATTGGGATTGGGTGCAACTTGCTGAATTGGATAGAATCGTGGTTAAGAGATAGGTCAAAATGAGTTATGGTGAACGGGAAATTCTCTAATTCGGCAGGCATCACATGTGGAGTTCCTCAAGAAAGTGTCCTTGGCCACATACTTTTTTTCACTTTTTATCCATAAACTTGATCAGGGTATTGATGGAATTGCTGGCAAATACATGGATGATGTGAATAGCTAATGGGTATAGTTGGGAATCAAAGTGATAGCGAGTTGCTCCAGACCCACTTAAACAGGATTGGAACATAGGCAAATGAATGGAGCATGAAGTTTAGCATTGGCAAGTGCATGGTGGCTCATTTTGGTTATAACAACCCACGTTTCTCTTACGAGTTGAATGGTATCACTATCCCACGGATGCAACTATAGTGACCTATTTGGGAATTCTCATTGACGAGTGGCTCAGGTTTTCTGAACATTGTTCAGCTGTGGTAAAAAAAGTGAATAGAATGCTCGGTTTTATTTTCAAAAAGGTATCTTCATGTTCTTCTAAAGTCATTCTTCCACTTTTCTAAAGCTTAGTTCATCCTGGACTGGAATATGCTGTAAGGTTTTTGAGACCATACCTACGGAAGGACAAACTTGGATGCAGAGAGGAGCTACACATGTCCTCTTTGGCACATGTGGCTTGAGTTATGATGAGAGACTTCACTTTTGAATATGTTTACATTGGATGGATACAAGTGTCATAGAGATATGATCGAAGTGTTCAAAATTTTCAACAGTATGGATAAGATGGACCATGATTTATTAATTTGCTGTCAATCAACTGCTTCTACAAGGGGACACCAGTATTGTTTGGTAAGGAGCAGTTCTAAGTTATGGTGTCGCAGGGAATTTTTCTCTAATAAGGTCATGTTAATAAATAGAATAGATTACCCCGGGGATAGTAAATTCTAACACAATTGACACGTTTAAAAAGAAATATGATAATCATGTTGGGGTAAATCGCAAAGCTATCCATACTTTAAATAAATACAAACCACAACAAGCAAAATGCCCAACGAGGTGGCTGAGAAAAAGATGCCCATAACAACTATGGATGTCATATATTACTAAAATACAGCAACCCAATTAAAAATGCAATTATAAAAACTATAAACAATATATATATATATACACATGATAAAATATATATTATACAATCTCCATAAAATGTATTTATTGTTGTCTTATTCTAAATATGGATAGCTTCTTGAATTGACTTTTAAATTGGAGGAACACAGGTCTGGGGGGATTGATTGAAGTATTTAAAATTTTCAATAGGATGAACCATGGTTTAATAATTTGCCATCACTCAACTGCTTTCACGAGGGGACACTAGTTTTGTTTGGTAAGGGACAATTCTGGGTTATGGTGTGTAGCAGGGAATTTTTCTCTAATATTGTTAAATGGAATAGCTTATCCTGAGGGTGGGGTAGTAAATTCTAACAATTCTAACACAATTGACACGTTTAAACAGAAATATGATAAACATGTTGGGGTAAATCCCAAGAAGCTAAACATACTTGGAATAAGACAACCATAAATACATTTTATGGGCATTGTATAATAGGGTGGATCGAAAAATCGAAATGTGGATAAAAGAATCAGCTTGGGGTGCAAAAGTTGTCTTTTAAGCATACTAAGCATAAACGCAAATTTTTTTCAACTTCAATTAATTTCTTCTGGTGCCCCGAGACACTTAAATATTTGCTGAAAATTGATTTTTATGCAAAAAATTTTGAATAAAAAATAAATAATCGACTTTACTGGAAAAATAGTATAGGCAGAGAATGAAAAATTATTTATTGTTTATTGTTAAATGTATAAAATTATTTAGTATAGTAAAAGGTGGAAGCCATGGTAAAGGTTGGAAGGAATGGTGAAAATATTCATGCCATACCCAAGCAGTTGAAAGATACATTCACCATGTGTCTGAGGCATCAGAAAGTGTGTGTGGAGAAGAGACATGGCTTCATATTAAATAGGATAAAATAAAGCCATATCAAACATTTTAATACCGAAAAGCATTACAACATTTAGAAATATGTAAATCTTGAAATTAATACAATTAAAAAAAGCCGTTATATAAGTTCAATTTTTATAAGTTTTATGACTTATTGCTTTGATTTTTAAATTTATACTTCATGAAAATATATTAAAAATTATTTATAAGTTCATACTTTAATACCTGAATACTCAGCAAAATTTATAAAAAAAATTTCATTAATTTATAATTTTTAATATATTTTCATAAAAGTGTGAATTTTTAATTATTTTTGGAGCATTTGGGCCACCAAAAGATATATAAAAAAATTATGTGACATATATATCCAAGACAACTTCCCCACCCCACGGCATAAGTAATTACGAAAAAATTGGTTTTTTTATAAATTTTCATCAAAATGTCAATTTTTAACTATTTTTCGGGCTCTTGGGGCACCGGAAGATATGAATGGATTTCAATTTAAAAAAATTATGCAAACTAATATACTCAAGACACAACTTCCCCAACCCACGTCAAAAGTAATTTCGGAAAAAAAAATTTCTTATACTTTTCGATCCACCCCATTGTATAATAATATTTTATCATGCATATATATTGTTTTTGGAATTGCATTCTTGAGTTGCTGTATTTTAGAAGTATACGACATCTGTATTTGTAATGGGAATCTTTTTCTCAACCACCTTGTTGGGCATTTTGCCTGTTGTAGCCTTGTATTTGTATTTATTGATTCTGTTCTCCATGGTGATTTGTTGTCCCAGGTATACATAGCTTTCTAATTAGTCTACCTCTGTGTTGTTGAGCAGGATCATCTTTAAAGCAGAGTAGTTGAACATAACTTTAGTCTTTTTTAGATTTATTTTCAAACCCACCTGAATACCAGTCTTCACCAGTTGTATCATTTCTTGTTATTATCAGCAATTGGATTATTGCTGATAATAACAATATCATAGGCAAAACGCAAATAGTTAATAAATTCACCTTTTATTTTAATTCCTTTCTCATCCCTATCCAGTTCCCTGAATGTTTCATCTAAAACAGCGGTAAAGAGTTTTGGTGGGATAGTATCAGATCCCATTCTGATTCCCTTTCCAAGTTTCATCTTTGCTTTTTCTTTATCCAAACGAATCGTTGCAGTTGCTTTGCCATATATTTTCTTGATGATATTGGTGTAAGTCTTTTCTACCCCAATTACATCTAGAGCTTTAACAACAGTGGATGTGAAGACAGAGTCAAACGCATTCTCTAAATCAATGAAGGCCATACACAATAGTAGTTTGTATTCCTTGTGCGTCTCTATAAGTTGCCTGATTGTTTGGATGTGCATAGACATTGTACTGAATCCACTTCGAAATCCTGCCTGTTCTTTTGGTTGAGCTTCGTCCAATTTGGATTCAAGCCTACATGTCAGCACTTTGGTGAAGATTTTATAAATTACTGATGGGAGACTGATTGGTCGATAGTTCTTGATATCCTCCTTTTCACCCTTTTTGTAAAGAACCATCATTGCGTTATTCCAATCTTCAGGCACATCCAATTTTGTAAAACAATTTGTATACAAAGCTGCTAGCATACAGGCAAATTCTTTTCCTGCTTCTTTAATAATGTCTATTGAAATCCCATCTTCACCTGGGCATTTCCCTTTTTTCATGCATCTTATAGTTTTGTAGACTTCCTCTTTCAGCACAGGTGCTACTTGTATAAATTCGGCTCCATTCTCTTTTTTTCCTGCTCCCTTTCCTCTGTCCTGTTCTTCATGTTTCTATAGAGTATTATTAAATTCCTCAACAATACTAATGATTTTCATCTTTCCTTTTTAGTGTAAAAATTTCCTTTCTCCTAACACGCAGTTTTTGTTTTGCTGATTTTAAGCTCCTATTATCTTCCAATGCTTTCTTTACAATATCGCAATCAAATTTCCTAACATCTGTAATCTGCTTTCGCACCGTCTTACAAAGTTGTGCATATTCCCCTTTTGATTTTGGGTCATTCTTCTTAATCCGAAATTCTCTCCGGTCTTTCACCAGTTTCTTTGTTTCTTCCATTGTTTTCTTCACCAGTTTGATTTCTTTTCCTCCAGCGACTTCTTTTAGGGTTTGGTTAAATTTATGTTCACTGTGGTGACATCTTGTCGATCTTCAGTGGTATTATATAACAAATCAAATCTGTTCTTGAGCTCTAACTGGATTTTATATCGATGTTCTTGAAGATTTGCCATATCTATGACAGTTTTTGTATTTTTGATAAGTTTTGCTCTTTCCATTCTAGTGTTAAGCATTATTCTACATTTTGTTGTTCCAGTTGGGCTTCTCCACATTCACTTTCTGTGGGGTTTCTTAAAAAAATGAATTCATAATGCATAACTTCACACTCTGCAAATTCGATGAGTCTATTTCCTCTGTCATTTTGTACACCATAACCATGACTTTAAACTGAGCTTTCGCCATTTCTTCTCTTACCAATTCTGGCATTGAAGTCACCCATCACTATTTTGATATGATGGTTTCCTTTACTATTCATCTCATGTAATTCTTCATAAAAGTTTTCTACTTCCTCAGAATAGCTCGTTTCAGGTGCATAGACTTGTATAATCTGCAGAGACCGTCCATCCCTTTGGGAAAGAGCACAAACCATCCCAAGATGGTCTCTCTGGGTGGTCAGCGGTCATATCTGTATAATCTGCAGGGCTCCCACTCGCCCTACTTTTCCTACTTTTTGGTGAAATGTCCTACTTTTGTCCTACTTTCTAGTTTTTGTCTTTTCCTACTTTTTTACCAAATCCTATCTACAAAATTCGTGTAATTGGTTTTGATTAAGCAGGGGAATCATTGATATATTGCCAAATAGTATAAATGTTGTAGATTACAATTAATGATTCTGCCAAAGCAGAAATTGTATTATTTTCAAGATTATTTGGGAGTTCTATATGGACCATTTGGTTTATTAATTTTTAAGTTCAACAAGTAGAGTAGTCATTAAAAACTTCTGTCTGGATAGAAAAAATAATTTTTTATTTACTTATCATAGTAACTTGCAGTCATCATTCAAAAAAAAAAAAGCCGCTGTGGTGGTCATAGTGACGGGCTCGCATCGTGAGGATCCGGGTTCGAACCCCACCGGTGCCACAGTGGTGGTCGGCTGAAGTTGGTTTTCTGTGGTTTCCAACTTCAAGGCACGAATGCGAGCCGATCTCCCTGTTAAAAAGTCTCGCCACAGAGAGCAACAGGCCTACAACATTACAAATATTCAATCATTACATTTCACTCGCAATTTGAAGTACAGATGGCAGCACTGAAATATCAAACACAACACTAGCTACACACTGAGACTGTTAGGTGCACTCACTTTGTCCCAGATGCTGCCACGAAGCTGGACTGGAAGAGATCTCGGCAATGGGATAAGTCCAGTGGCAGAGCCCCTGGCGTTCATTCAAAATCATGGTGCACATTTTGTATATAGGTGAAACAACAGTTTGTATTACAAAGCAATTGAATACATAGACCTATTTTAGGTTTGGTGATTCTGATGCTACCCAATAGCATTCCATTGTCTTCTTTATTTTTAGGGCATGCATAGGCATAAACAATGTATACAATACTCAGCAAAGAGTTAGGAATGAAAGTGTTTCGTTTTTCAAAAATGATTAGACTGATATTGAACAGTAAAATGTAAACAAATCCCTATAAAAAAGAGATTTCAAAGCAGTAAAACCATTTGGTTCACCTTGACCTCCAATGTAAAGAAACATCAGAGCTTGTAATTTACACATTTTACACTGTGCTTTTAAAAGTGGTCTCAAAGGAGCATGATTCTTAAGAATCTTACATGCCTTTATAATTTGCTGTGCGTTGTTGAAGAGAGTTGACAGTTTGAACTGTGGAAGACTAAAAAAAATGCAATTTATATTGTGAGGGGAGAGAGACAGAAAAGAATTATCTGTGGTTGCTAGTGCACTGTTTTGGCCAAAAATTATTTTTGTTAACAAGTCATTTTTCTTTGACTTGAGTCAATCTTATAGGATACTGAAATAGTGCTATGGAGAGAAAAATTTTAGGAATTGTTTTTGTTATATATATATATATATATATATGCTATAATTATGTTATCTAAGGGGGGCAAGTTCTTATAACCATCTCATTTGCATATTTCCACCAAAGTTTCTTGCACCAGCGCCACCTATTGGATGTTTTTTAGTTAGTTTTTCCTGTTTTAAAAAAATTCCCATCACCTAGCGATGCTAACCCTGCAAACCGTTTTTTATAACAATCCCCCATCTTACTTTTTCTAATTTTTTAAGTGGGAGCCCTGAATCTGTATCCAGTACCTGCTTGATATTTGCATAACCGACTTTGCAAACTCTTATCAGATGTGCTATCTAACTCGATGTGATTTTTCCACCTTTTATATGAATGAGAAATCCTACTCCACTGGTTCTTCCATTATCTGTTCCTCTGTAGTAAAATACATGTCCACTGGCAAGTTCAATTTTCTCCTCTCCCTTTTTCTTCTTATTTCACAGGTGCCTAAAACGTCTCAATTTATTCTTTCCAGTTCTAACTCCTGTAAACGATTTTCTGATGAAAGAGATCATCCGTTATACGTGGCCAAGGTCATCTTAATGCAGCCTGGTCCAACTCAGCAATTCTTAGCACCCTCTGTCTTGATGTGATGCGGGTCGCTGCCGTAACCAGGGACAGTCAGACTGCTGGGGACTGAGGTCCTTAGTTTATAGACAGAGTTCATATTTCTCTTTTTAGAGGGTTTTTGGCCATAATCCTCCATGCTAGCCAGTGCGGGTTGGAGGAAGCTCATCTGCATCCGTTCACTGCATGTTAAACATGGCTACTTATGGGCTGCACCACAAGAAGGTGCGGATTGGATGTTAAGCCTCTAATTCTAGTCGATTCCTTTGAGTCCTCATAATGAAGTAATTGAAGGGTCTTCTCCTAGTTAACGAGTAAAGACTATTAAACAGTCCATGCTAATGAACTACCCTAAACCAGTCTTTGCCCTTCAAAGAAGAGCTGGTGTCATCATTGAATTATACCACCCACTCTCAGCTGGTGGTATAATCCAATAGATGATCTCAGCTGGTGATGATGATTGTCCCTTCAACTGCAACTTGAAACATGGATTTTGGGGGGGGGGGTGCCCCAGGGGAGACATGAAAACCATTTTAATATTCCAAAATTAAACAAATATTAATATTCTTGAAAAACATCTGATGTATAGGAGGTGCGCTGGAAAAAGCAACAACGCCTCCCAGAAACCCAAAGAGCTTGGCAAGCATCAAAACCCACACAGTCCCATCCACAGCACACCACAAGCAAGCACACCTGCCACCACTGTAAACACCCCAGTGGACACGACCCGGCCTCTCCAACCACAAAGTAGAAAAGAAGAACGGGTCGCAGGGCCCCAAGACACCAACAAAACACCCAACAGCAAGCCGGTGCCCCTGCCGGCACCAGACCACCCTGAAGATGAAACCTGGAGGGTCATTTATTTCATCCTAAAAAGATAAAATCTTTACAATTATCTCAGGAGAAATAAAGCAACAACACTTTCTAATTGAGTTTTTAGGACAGAGTGACCAAATAGAAAGTTAATTTTTTTATTTTAATAAATATACAACCCCTTATACAATGTTAATGACATATCTGAAGTCTGAACATTATTTGGATACTTTTCTTCATTTGGAAGTATGCTTCTAGACTCAATGGTTCACAAGTATTTCCAGGACAAAGAGACTTCCCTATACACCTTGTATAAATGTATGATGCAATCCTTATAGATGAACTTGCTAAAGATAAAGAGCATCAGAATGTACTTCAGGGTTGGTAAATATGATGAGAAATTTTAACTATACTTAGATGACCAAAATAATTTACCTTATATAATTGTGTATAAGCCAATTAATATAGTTTAAAAATTTGTTCCTATATGTAGGGGAAGGTCAATTTATATATATACAAGTCAGTTGTTGAGAAATAATTGAATCTTTTTTGTCAATGCCTCTTCCCTATAGCAAAGAAGCACAAACTCCAGCCGATGCCCAAAAACAGGATCATCTTAGCATCATCCTTGGCCCCTGGGCTGAACAATATATTGAGGCCCCTACAAGTTAGATAAAAATGACAGTAATTTCTATGCTCTGCCTCTTATTCACCAGGAGGCCCTCTGACAGTGCTCAGGTTAGCTCATGCATCAGGAGAGTCTCCTGTGGGAAAATTATTCACGAAAATAAATATCAATCCTTCTCACAAAATTGACCTAAATTGTGTCCTCAGCAGTTTGGTAAATATATTTAGCATAGAATATTTTTCTTATCACTTTCTATTTATATTCCTGTCTCTGACATGTCCCAACTCTATGTATAATATTTCCATCAATAGATTTTTTAAATTTTCTTTTCTTGAGAGTATATCCTTCTCCTGGGTGTCCTCAGCCCATTTGTACAATAACTGTCCTCAAGTTTTGCAATAACTTTCTATCTGAAAACAATAATATATATTTTTAGGACCCATACACTTTCATATTTCATCTTTTTTTATAAATTTAAATATTTTTATCAATAGTTTATCACCAAATGAAAATTTTCCCCAACTTTTTTTTTCGTTTGTAACATTTGAAAAACATAGGTGGCAACTGGTGTTGCAGGACTTGAATGAATCAAATTTTGTGTTAAAAAGGTTAAGAATAATGTAGCCATCACTTGAACTTCCTTTCAAATCAATTAGAATTGGAAATTACTTCACAAGTTAGATTTATTCAGGAAAAAAGAGGTGTGTTTTTGCCCAAATGTAGCCTGAGCTAAAAGGTGTGGTCATGCTGAAATGTGATGGTTTTATGTTATGCAAATTTTTCTAAACATTACTTATGCACTGTTTGTGTTGCATTTTATGTGTTATGTCAAGTTTTTTGTTTTACCTCACCACCCGTGAGTGAGATTGAACTTTTTTCATTTATAAAAAAAAACTGATAAGTATTTTATTGCTAATCACTCCTTTTTATATCAATTGGTTAATTTTTTAATTAATTTTTAAAATGTGTTCAGGACTTCTCATTCATTCTATATTACATGCAGCTGCATTAATCTGCAACTTTTATTTCTGAGAGATTGGCGTGTAAATTTTTAAAAATTTAATTTGTAAAAAATAATTTTTTAAAAGATGGAAAGATGTTAGAAAAATAGACACTTTTTTCAACAAAAACAATGTTTCTTTTCTTAAGATTTCGTTATTGGTGAATGAAATTTGCATATTCAGGTTATGTTATGACATTTCTTTTTTTAGTGTATATTTATTCCTTAAACTATGTTCAACAACTTAACTTCCTTTTCTTTTTGTCCTTTCACTCTTCAAAACTGACTGCAGCAAGAGATTCAACTGAGTAAAAAGATTTTAAGTGCAACACATGGATTGTTATTCCATTTTTCTATAATGATTTGGTTTCTAGTAACAAATGAGAAGTTATATGTACTTCTGCTCTCTTTTGCTGAGGTTTCAGAAAGTTCAAAAGGGCATTCAGCCATTCTGTATCTTCTAGTTGAACCCATGATTCAAAAATCCATATGCTTAAATTCCAAAAATCATAATAATTGTCAAAGAATACAATGTAGTTCAGCTCTAAAATGTTATCTAGCATCTTTTCAAAAAATTGGAATCATAAATGGTATTTAGTCCATTGAACTGACTTGATGTCAAAATTGGTAGGAAATTCTTCACCCCATAATACAAATCAAAATTGTTAGAAAATGCCATTTTAATTTTATTAAATTAACTTAGCAATCAGCTTCCTATCTATAAGACAATAAATCCACTCTTCATTTTCTACCGTGAAATCATTAGTTTGTATAATAAATTTGATTATAGATACATAAAAAAAACTGAATATGTCATAGTTTAAAACTTATCTGTCAATATGAGCTCTCTAGAATCTAAAAACCAATATATATGCCAAAAACTACAAATGACAAAGTTTTTGCTCCAATACAAGATACAAAATTTGTTAAAAATGGGTTGAAAGCAAAATAGTGGCTAGGCAAGGGCGAGACACCTTTAAAGGTGAACAGAGGCATGTCATTTTGAATCCCAGTTTCTTGCATTGGCAAAAATTCTTAATATTCATAATCCTTGTTTTAAATCCTAATCAGAATATTTTAAAGCAAAACAGCATTGCCTTTTTGATTTGTTATAAAAAAAATTTGGAAAAATAACCCATAATAATAAAGTAGAGTAGTTTTTTGGAAAGGAATTTACATATGTATATAACAGTAAGCAGTGCCACCATGGGAAGAAGATATCAGATAGGTCAACCTGTTATTTCAAGAAACTCTGTTTTTGTATTTCTTTTCCATTGTTATATTCACACTTACAAAATTCTGAAAATCATTTTAGTTTCGACTATATGAGTGCTTATTTAAATGAAATATATTAACTGTTGTCTAGTAACTTATACTTGATGTGCAAGAAAATATAAGCTGCACAATGATAGCATACAGGTTACTGTTCCACTTCCTAATTTGGAAAGTTAACCCCCCCCCCCCCACTGTTAAAGTAACTTTCCCATTGCTTAACAGTTTTTCCATATCAAAGAAAATAGGTTGTTGCTGGTTGACCATTTTCATTCACAACATCATGAAATTTAATAAAGGTGATAGTAATAAAAGAAAATATGTCAAAAACTGAGATTCTTAGCATATTAAAGTATTTAATTTTTATGAAAATATGTAAACCAAAAGGTATGTTCAGTGAAATACACTTTGACTTCTAAACTGCACATGCACCTCTTGAACATTCCTCTCCTCTTCTACCAGATTTGTAAATACCAGAAAATGTTGTGTATTTATTCCTAACATTCACATTGTCTGAGTTGTGCTTGTTATACATATGAAATGCTGCCATCTGTCTTAACAAATTTGCTGTGAGTGGATCAGATGAGTGTATTTTTGTGACTTATTTCAATGTTGGTCAACCTGCTCTATGTGTGAGTGGCATAGAGGTATAAGGTACTCATCTACCACACCATGAAGGCTACTGTCAGGGCCGATCCAAATTGGCAAAGTAAAGTTCTTTCCCCCATCAAACCTGAGGTGAACACCAATATATGGAGCCTTCTCAATATACTCTTGGTAAAAGTCCCCTCCATGCTCATGATGAGGACAGAAGTACAGGGTTAGCAAAAAGTCTGTAGAAACTTTAAAAATTCATAAAAACCAGAAAAATAACCAAAATAAAAAATGGTTTACATGGTTACCATCACTAGGTAACAGAAATTTTTTTAAGAGAGGAAAAAAAACAGTCTATAGGTCGTGGTGACATACACAAGTCAAAGAAAAGATACACGAATAACTAACAGAATGCCTCCAAATCGTTTATTAAAGCAGTATGAGTTCCACTGCAGGTGAGTCACAAATCCAGCAATGGCAGAGTAAAGCAGGTCCACATACACAGTTTAGTGTGAACTAGTGGTGGATTAGGAGGGCAAGTTCTTATAACCATCTCATTTGCATATTTCCACCTATTGCATAGTACCACCTATTAACTGTTTTTAGTTATTTTTTCCTGTCTTAAAAAAATTCCTGTGACCTAGCGATGCTAACCCTGCAAACCGTTTTTTATTTTGGTTATTTTTCCGGTTTTTATTCATTTTTAAGTTATTGTGGACATTTAAAGTTATTGTGGACTTTTTTGCTCACCCTGTATATAACATGTCTTTCTCTACAGAGGAAAATTTTGACCCAACTCAATTGGTAATAAATTACTGTACAACAATGTGTGACCGGAGTTGATGTGTGGTGGAAAGAAAAAAAGCCTGCTCTATGCGTAGAAACTATTTTAAAGGGGAAGCTGGCCTCGAAGTTGGAAAACCAAAGAAAACCCCTTTCGTCTGGTCATCACTGTGCAACCATGAAGATTAAACCTGAGCTCTCTAGATGCAAAATCATTAAAATGCTCACATGACTGCACAGTAGCCAATTAAATTACACCATTGTTTATTATAAATTCAACATGAAGAAAATGTCAATTGATCTGCAAATGTGAATGATTAATGTCCTATGTGTGCATGTTAGCAGTAGTGTAATGTTGAAAGATAACATCAGAGGTCTGTATGAGGTTATTTATGTGAAATTATCATTCAATAAGACAGTTCTCATATTGCACAAATCCTTCCTCAAGACATGGAAATACCATTTTTCTCAGGGCCTGCTTTGTACCCCATTGAATATCATTTCTTGTGTTTTCAATTTGGTTCTTGTGCAGATTTTTCTGATATGGTTTATGTCACATGCTATTTTTTTCCCTTTTAGATCCTTATCACTGGGCATGGCTTCCTCAAGCTAGGAAACCTTTCTCAGAAGAGATCAAAGAACTTGTGCTCCCTCATCTGTCTGACATGACATTTGTTGATGGAATGTGTGAAGCATTGTATTCTGTGTTCAAGGTAATAATTTTAATTTCAGTTACAAAAAATAAGTTTATCAAGTGAAAAAGAACTCATTTGGTAATTGCAGTTACTAGTTAGTCAATATTAAAAAAAATTAAATTACAAAACTGATTCTCACCAACTTCTTAAGAATTCCTATTTAAAATTTTTGTAGCAAATTATTGTTATATTTATTACTCGAGCCATGACCACTTTGAAATCATTTTAAAATACTTTCTTACAATTCTTTTACAACTGGAATATGGCATTGCGGCTTCAACATCAGTGACTAAAGCTGTGGGTTATACATCATTTGTCATAATTTTCAATATTATTATTTTAAGGTAAAGAGGCAAAAAAGTTGATGCAGGAAAATGTTTGGTCCATCCAAGCACTTTTTTTGGGCGTAATGGTTCCAGACATTCATATTTAAATTTTTTAAAGCACATGTTTTTTTAGATTTACCAATTACAAGCAGGGGTAGTCTTGGATTGCTGGTGGCATTTGCACAGACCGTAGCAGTGATATCTTTTTGGGCCTTAAAACCTGGGACGGTATTTTTCAGTTTGTGCTTTTTTAGACAGTGACAGATAACAAACTGGCGGTTAATAAAAGTTTTACTGTATAAAATAATTATGAACAATTGAAAATAGTGGTATGTTCTGTAATACTGGACACAAATGGTCTGTCGAATTGTTTCAGATATTTTACTAGTCCTTGGATTTAGAAAAGTTGAGAAATGCTGTACTATATCATAGTCAAACTTAGTTATAACTTTTGCACTAAAAATAAGTTACAGGAGTTTCTTAAGCATCATATACAATCAGCACTGCCAAATTAAAGGACATTTTAGTACAAAAATTTAGCATTTTGATTGTTGGATGTATTCTAATGTTATGCAGAATAAGGGTATTGTTTCAAGTATCCGCAATTATCTAGATAATTTAATAACAGAAATCAGCATTACATATATGGTGTCATATATATACATTACATAGTCACTTTAAACATTACATGCAATTAACGTGTGTATTTATTTCCAATGGGAATTTTTATATTAAAAAGCAATATTTGAGGTTTTTGATGTGACAGTTTAAACCATCAAAAACTGTTATGCTTTAAAACCTGCCAACCCACCCAGGGGGTATGAATACTTTGCACCTTTTTCAAGAACTCATACTTGAAGCTCTGCATTCTACTCCTGCAACACTGTAACCTGGTTCAAAACATAAAAGGGATCAAAAATGACATGGAAACGTTGAAAAATTTTTTTTATTTGAATCAATAAACCATTTTAGTCAATGTAATGATCCTTCATATGACTAGGCCATCAAAAACAAACAGCCAAACATACTATAAAGAAAGCAAAAAAAATAGTGAATTCAAAAGAATGTGGATAAAAACTTGATCAGGTATGAATTTTATCGTGTCAGGAACAATATACATTTTCCTGGTGCACGACATCAATTTGGGATCATCATCAATGCCGTAAGTAACACATCCCATCTGTAGTCTACAACGTCCTCCCTTTTTCAGACCACTTCCAACAGTTAAGTCCTTTCATCATTGTAGACACTATCACAGTTTCCGCATCCAAACTAAAGATGACACTGGGATATAAATTGGTGTCACTTTGTGATATCTGAGTGACAGGCACATCATCATTGTCTGTGTTTTCCTCTTCCTTTTCCCTTCCAACTGGTTCTGACAATAATTATGCCAGTCTAACTTGTCTTGAACAACTTCAACTTCGTCAAAAAAAGGAGAGCGAAGTACCCCCATTTTTGGAGCAATGTTACCCCGGTACACATTTTTACTCACTCACAAGAAAATAATGGTCAAAACTGAAAAACTCAAACAGATTCGTAATCAGCATTAAATTTCTATCAAGATAGCATGGGTACTTACCCACTGTTGCATTTGCTTGAAGCTGCACAAGCAACCTTTTGGATACAAATATTTCTGTGAGAAATGTGCGTTCACTGATAACAGCAAGATAACCTCATTACAACCTACTTGGAGAGTTGTGAGGATAAACAGGGTTACTTCTATATGTCTCCTATTGGTAGCTCAGAGGCTGTCAGACAAACCATCTGCTATAAAGTTATCATCGAAGTTTTCCCATTTTTGGAGCAAAGTAATCTCTTCTGATGGTACTAGTAAAACAGATGAAAATAATAATTAGAAAAAGTATAATCATGGCTTCAACCCTTTCAATTTCAATTTATTTCCGTACATGAATATTACAGTGCATTATAAAACTTACATGATTATTGATACAAGTGAGAACATCAAACAATATAACAAAAAAACTGTACATGTACAGTCGAACCATGAAGAAAAGGGCATAGAAATGCCCTGACGAACTCCATGGTCGATAAGAAGGGTTGGAAAAAACAACCAGGAAAGCAAAATGAAAAAGTCGGGAAAAAAACAACATAAATTGATGCTATTATAATGAGGAAAAAAAAAGAAATATACTAAATCTCGGCTGTTGTGTTGAATAGATTTTTGGACGGGTCTTAAACATATGTGTAGGCTATTAATTTCTCTTAAAGCGGCAGGTAGCATATTCCAGCATCGTGGGCCCATAGTATTTATATTGTTGAAAAGCATATTAGTGTAAGCTGCAGCGGGGTAAAGTATGTCACATCTACGGGTATTATATTCATGGTTAATATATATATATAGAAGTCAGTTGTGTGTATAATATCTGAGAACATGTGGAGTTTTATTGCCTTAAACATAAAAATTGAAAGAAGATAATCGTGGAGTATATGAACAGGAAGGATCTTAGTAGTATGGGAGGGGAGAATGATGAGAAATTGTTCTCAGGAAGCATCTCTGGATGGCGGCTAAATTATTCAGGTTTTCAGATGATGTGCGACCCCAAATCAGTAAGTGAGTGTAGGAAGTATAAGAGTGTTGTACAGTAAAAGTTTAATTTTTAACGGAATGATAGTAGATAATTTGGCAATGATGCCCGTTGCCTGTCTCAGTTTAATACGGATGGTATGTATATGGTCATCCCATTTTAAGTGAGAATTGAAAATCACACCCAGGAATTTTACTGAAGGATTATATTGAATTTCAAAGTTATTTATGGAAACTGGTTGGATAACAAGAAGAATCGGCTTATTAATTTGTCAAAATAATATACTTTTGGTTTTTATGTGGTTCATTGCTAAAGAATTGCGACAAAACCAATCAAAAATTTTGTTGCCATAGTGGTTAGTGACAAAAACTAACTCTTCAACTGTGGAAGAGGATATAAGGAGACTTGTGTGTCATATATATATCCGCTTACAAAATCAAATCAAGGCCACCCCAATCAAATTCAATATCACCCAAGGAGACCACCAGATCATTTACATATATGTTAAAGAGTAGAGGTCTCAAACAGGATCCCTGGAGGAACCCCAATTTCACAGCGCATTAAGGGTGACTTAATGTTATTTATTTGTACATATTGTTTTCGGCCTGAAAGGTAACTAGCGAATAGTTGAAGTGGATGTCCCGAATTCCAAGATGATAGAGCTTTGTTCTTAAGATATTATGAGAGATAGTATCGAAAGCTTTACTTAAGTTAAAAAAAGTGCCTGTACAAAACTTATTTTGGTCAAGGCTGATCTGTATGAAATTTAGGGCCTGAAGGAGGGCGCAGTTTCCGTCGAATGATTTTTTCTAAACCCATGTTGACAGTGGGAGATTAAGTTAAATTGATTTAAATACGCGCGCGTGAGTTAAGTCTCTTATAAATAATTTTTAAAAAAAATAGAATTAAAGCACGGTAAAACTGCAATGGGACAATAATTATTAATATCTGAATGACTGCCAGATTTGTAAATTGGTGAGATACATGCAATTTTCATTAGATCGAGATAAGTCCCCCGAAGAAATAGAGAGGTTAAAGATTAAAGTGAGAGGTTCAGAAATTTGCTTTGCTGTTTGTTTGATGACATAAGGACAAATACTGTCGTTTCCAGAAACCTTTTTCGAAGGAAGCGATGAAATAATGGATTCCACCTCGCTTATTTCGATAGGCTCTAAAAACATGGTTGATGAATGAAATGCTATATAGTCCCAAAAATTTGCTGTGGTATTAGGGATGGGGGAACTTAATATATTGGGTAATTGAATGAAGTGATTATTAAAAAGATTGCAAATTTGAGGGAAAGAGGTGATGAAGGTATGATTGGGGATCAGAAAATTTTGGAGATTTGTCATGCTGATTACCGAGCAATTACCCGAAGTTCATATTCACCTTATGTCTAACTCAAAACTTACACAATCTTTTAAGTCAGGGCTAGACTCCCTGAGGTCAAAAGAAAAAATTCTACAGTGAGCAAAAGCAACACACACATTTGTGGCACCTGGGTCTTAAATGGTTAATATATATAGAAAATTGCAAGAAAATAAAAAAAATGTGATAATAGTTTAAAATTTTTTTTCAAAATTGCTGAATGCTATTTTTACTTACAGTGAAACCTGGCTACAATGATACCTGATACAATGATGACTCCCTCTACAATGATAATTTTCCATGTCTACTTTGAGATTGCCTTTACCCCTAATGTTAAACTCTGATACAACGATATCCTCTACTACAGTGATTCCCACGTGGGGCGTTAGCGCCCCCTTGGGGTGATGGAATTTTCCAGGGGGTCGGTGAAAGCAACAGGTATAACATAGGATCCTACGGATTAAATTGCGTTTGGGGCGAAGGGACAAAAAAGGTTGGGAAACTACGCTCTACTACAATAATTCCCTCTGTAACAATATTTTGCATAGAGCTGTAATATTTTTTCAGAGAGCTATAATGATATTTTTTTTTAGCTTTGCAGTTTCCTTTGGTCTTTTTCTCAGGTGCTGAGAGGACCCCTAACAATTACATCTAGTTACAGTTTTCGAAAGTAAGTATGCAAATTGGAAGGGATGTAGTTTTAGCTAGAGGAGGGGGGGCATGAAAAAATCGCTTTGCCCGGGGGTCCCATAAAAAGCATGTACAGGATTGAGACCTTTCGAGGGGTACAAGGAATCTTTCTAGAGAAATTTTGAGGTAGTACTTAATTTTCAAAAAAGTATTATAAATTAACAGATATTGATTTTTGGTAACATATAAAAGTATTTTTCTTTCGATGTTTTAATTCTTTGAACAAAAATATTTTTTATTTTTTCATCATGTGAACAATACAGGGCCCATATTTGCAAAAGCCTCTGGGGTCTATGATACTGTTAAGAAAGCTCTGGCCTTTATGGAAATTTTGTGACATCTCTTTCCAAAAACTCAGCATTAATGTGAACTCTAGTTTGCGATATTAGTTTCTATATATTTGAGATTAAAATATTTTGAATTCTTCATCATAAGAGCCTAGAACATATGAAATATAATTTTATGGTTTATTTATCTAAGCTACTCATTACCTGTGTTGAATTTGCTAAGTCGAATAGAGCTGCTTATTCAAAATATGTATGATAGGGCATCAGGGTTAGGTTTTTGACCCCAGAAACTAACTCGGTATTAAAACTATCAAAATCTTACTGTCAATGATGTCAAATAGTTTTTGTTAACTTGATAGATATGTTAAATAACAAAACACTCACTTTTATTTAGATTAAAGGGTTTTATATTCAGAATGATAATTACTGAGGAAAAATATATATTTTGATATTTTAAATTTTCTGATCCTCCTAAATTTTTATTCCATATAAAAATTCTCATGCAGCATCTGTTAATGCACTAATTAAACTCATTTATTTTCACCTAAAACTTTCTTAGAGCTCAGGGTGTCAAAATTCACAGAGCTTTAAAGAGTATTTTCAACCAAAGCAGAGCTGACAAGACTTGATACCCAAAGCATTTGTTTTGCATGTTTGAATACAGCTTCATTTGGAAAACCATTGCATTATAAATGCTAGTAAATGTACCATATCATAGTGCAAAAGTAAGAATAACTAAGTTTGAGGTACAAGCTAGCATTGCCAAATTAAATGACATTTTAGTCCTACAACTTAGTATTTTGATCGCTAGATATACAGTCAAACCTCGTTAATGAGTCACTCTTGGAGAGCAAAAATATGACTTAGTAAGCGGAGTGACTCGTTAAACGGAGTAAGCCATAGCTGTTCCAATTCCTGCCTGAGGACAATTGGGACTTCCAAAAAGTGACCCGTTAAGCGAAGTGATGTACTAACGAGGTTTAACTGTATTTCAATGTTATGCGCAATAAGAGTATCGTTTTAAGTATCAGTGGTTATCTAGATAATTTAATAATAACAGAAATCAACATTGCATACATGATGTAATAAACTTTTTTAAACACTTATCTGTTGTAAAAAGAGGACATCAGACGGTTTATATCAATACAAACATATATGAGCAGTTGAAGAAATTTTGGAAGGTCAAGAATCATCTTGAATCAAAGAATGTCAAATCGTTCCACTGTTTTCCCTTCAATGTTCATGTTATGCTTTATTTAAATTTATAAGAAAAAAACATATATATTGTCCAAAATAATTCTGTCGAGAGTAGAAAATTATTTTAGAATCATATTAAATATTTATTCTTTGTATAGCATAGTCACTTTAAACATTACATGCAATTAACGTTTTCATTTCCAATGGGAATTTTTATATCGAAAAGCAATATTTGAGGTTTTTGACGTGACAGTCAAAAACTGCCATGTGTCAAAAACCTGCCAACCCTGATTCTTGTTCATTCCCCTGCTCCAATTTATAAATATCTGCTCGGAATCCTATATTTTGCTGCTCCAAAACTGCTCCGGATCCTGAATTTGCTGCTTCAAAACTGCTCAGAATCCTGAATTTTGCTGCTCCAAAGCTGCTCCGAAATGAACTTTGTCACTTCACACCCCTGTATCTTGCATCATAAAGGAATTTCAAGATGCTTTCATTTCCAATATGATCTTATGAGGATTTTCTACCCAATGCTTGATAACTGTGAGAAAAAAATTATACATTAATAAAAAAAAGTATAATTTGATAACTTTTTGTGGTGCCCCTTTCTCCTGATGCCCTAAGCACATGCTTATTTTGCTTAATGGTTAATCCGGCCCTGAGTTCGATACTCAGTTTGTCCTGGTTGGAAACTTTCCTGATGCAGGGGTACAACAGAAACTGTGACATGACCACAGAAAAAGATTGCTACTGCAGGAAGTGCCACATCGAGAAGTTAGCGCACAACCACTAAGTGAGTATAAACAAAGCTGCCACTCAGAATCAGCAATAAATTGTAGGTCCCGGTCTAATTAGCCCTTGTGTGCAGAAAATGAACGTGGTGCAACTAATATTATATACTTATTATATTCTAAGCATGTAGAGCTTCTCGATTCATCCCACTATGCTATATTTATTATTTCACTATTTATCATACTTCTTTTTAAACGTGTCAATTGTGTTAGAATTCATAACCCCTGGAGGTGAGCTATTCCATTTATTAACAACCCTATTAGAGAAAAACTCTCTTCGACGCCACAACCTGGGATTGTACAATACTGGTGTCAAGGCAGTTGATTTACAGTGTATTAATAACTCATGGTCTATCCTATTTAAAATTGTAAACACTTTAATCGATCTCCCCCCCTCCGCCCCCCCCCCAGCAACTGTGTTCCTCCAATTTAAATACACTCAAGAAATCAAGTCTTTCTTCATTGCTCAAGTCTCGTGTGCCAACAAGAATGTGCTACAATAGATGTATGGATACGATACACATTTTCTCTAATTTTAGTCGCTCAAATTTCCAATATCATATTAAATGTTTTTCCATTCAAAATAATTTTAATTATTTTTATCACCACTGCCATACGCAGGTAGGGTTCTTTTAAATCAACATTTCAAAAAAACGAAAATTCTGCTCACGCCTATGATTTTCAAACCTTATGGCAAACATTAAAATTTTTGTCACTACATAATTAATTTTTAACAATTAATTAATCAGTATTGGGCATAATAAGAGCTCATAAGTACTCATCCACTATGAAAACAGAAAGAAATGCCTGTGCAATGCCATAATTGCAGCATTGTGAGATGATGAGGATGCCTATTGATAATTCCTCTTCAACAATATTTTTCTCGGGTCCGCAGAATATCATTGTATCGAGTTTTCACTGTATTTCTATTTCTCAGCATGTGTGGCTGTCTTTTTTTGCGGATTAAGAAGACTTCAAAAATATGTACATTCAGTTTTGAGAAAATACTTTTTCCTGATAAATTTGCGACATGGACCACTGTAGGGTGTTGTCAAAACTAATAAGTGGTAAGGATTTTAAATTCAAAAGACAAGTTGAAAATCTCTTCTGATTTTTATATTTCTGGCTGTAAATGAGAGAAATGAATGGCTAATTTGTTTTTTTATAAAATTTTTATTACATAATGATTTTTTATATATTTTTTATTATTTCTGTAGGCTGACAAAGGATTTAGTCGATCTATGTTTGAAAAACAGATGTCTGTGATGCGAGGCCAGGTAATTTTGATGAATTTCCTCCTTCAAGCTTCAACATTCATAAAATTAATAATACAATGAGAGAAAAAAGAAAAATAAATTCAGTTCAACTGAAGTAGGGGGACGATGACAGGCGTATCTTTTTGCCCCTGCCTCTTAGTCAAAGTGCTAAAAACTGAAGTCCAGTGGGGAAAGCGAATCCGTTTCGGAGATTGGTTGCTGTAAAATTTAAAGCCCCCATTTTTTTTTTTTTTTTTTTGCCTTCTTATTGAATAAGAAGGCAAAAAAAACGGGGGAGAGCAGGTTCTGTCCACACACGAGAGAAAAAAAAAAAGTTAGGTTTTTAAGTATAGTTTTCTCTCTCCCGAGATCCCGTAACAAGCGTTCATCCCAAAAGCCGGGTTTTCCTAGGAGTAGGCTTTTTGTGCCGCTTGAACTGAACTGGATCATTTCGCTTTGGCAGAAATGTGTTGTATAATCACGCTACGCATTTGTGTTTTGCAAGCGTGGCGCATCAGCTCAGGACGGCTATATATTATATGACCCTGGCGTCAGCTACTCTATCGGCTGCATGCTCCGGTTTGAAGGGAAGGGAAAGAGAACACAAAAAATAAAGAGAAGATGGGTGAAACACGCGGCACAAGACGCATTTAACTCCTCCAGAAGCAGTCCGCTAATCACGGCCGACGTAAAGCGCTGTTGTGAGCCGTATTGCGCTCTGTAGGAAAACAGTTGTACTGCTTTTCTTATTGGTGAGTGGATGGCGTGTAGCACTGGGTGATTCACATTGCGCGCAACACAGTAAACCTGCTTACCACAGTAAACCCACACCAATGCTCTTAAACTGTCACATGTTACTCAAGGATCTCTAAATGTGCCACGGATCCCTTAAATGGTCTGGAATTATGCCACGGGTCACTAAAGCGATTCGTGAATGTGCCGCTTGGTTCATTTTTACAAAATTAGTTTTGAGAGGGACAGGCCGCAACAGAACCCCCCAGGGCCACATTTGGTCCGCACAGGCCAAGTGTTTACCGTGGGTCAAGGGTTACCTATGTGGCTTACAGGTATCACTCAAGTGTGGCTCGCGGCACATTCACAGATCACACTTATAACCTGCAGCGCTGTTCTAGATCACTTAATTAAGTGGCCCGCGACACGTTTTCAAATCAATGAAATAGCCCGCACTCTTCAAAAGGTTGAGTCAAGTTGAAATGTACCGCGAGTCATTCAGGTGGTCTGAGCGTGTGCCGCGAGCCGTTTGAGTCATCTGGAAATGTGCCGCAAGTCACTTGGAGATGATCTGAAAGTGCGCAGCGGACCACTTGAGTGGCCTGGAAAAGTGTCAAGAGCACCACTAAAATAATCTATAAAAAATGCATTGAGCTACTTAAAGTTAAAGTGTTAATGTATCACAGACCATTAAGTGATCTGTGTACTGCGTGCCACTCAAATGATCTGTAAATGTGTCTCCAGTCACTTACAGTAATCTGCAACTGAACTACATGCCACTTAAGTGAACTGGGGGTTTGCTGTAGGTCGCTCAAGTGATTTGGAAATGTGCTTGGGGTCACTTAGCTGATCTGGATATATGCTGTTGGCAGCTTGAATGATCTGCAAATGTGCCACAAGCCACTGAAGTAATCTGGAAATGTGTCCCACTTAAATGATTTGATGATCGTTCATAGGCACTTGTGTGGTTTTGTTATTCGTCCTGGGCCACGTGAGATGACTCCGAGCGTTATGGGTTAGCATGTTTAAGGCATACTAGGTTCATGAGTATGCTATTGACGACCTGTATGTCCTTTTTTTTTTTTTTAAAGCATTCATGACCATATGTGGGCCATTCTAATCGTTGTATTCTTCGGATGTAATGTAATTGCAGGAGGTGTTCAACTTTGAGTAGAGTGTGGGCCATTTCATTGATTTTGAAATTTGTCGCAGGTCACTTAAGCTGACCTGGGTCAGTTGAGTACTCGGGAACTGTGCTGCAGTGATCAGTAAATTTTCTGCAAGTCACCTAAATGATCTAGGAATGTGCCGCAGCACACTGAAAGAATGTGGAACTGTGGCGCAGGTTATTGAGTGTGATCTTTAAAAGTTTCATGGGTCAATTGAGTGCTCTAGAACTGTGCCACTGTGATCTCTAAATATACTGCGAAATATTTAATGATCAG
This sequence comes from Pholcus phalangioides, assembly GCF_987345545.1. Lineage (NCBI taxonomy): Eukaryota > Metazoa > Arthropoda > Arachnida > Araneae > Pholcidae > Pholcus > Pholcus phalangioides. The sequence goes on along the minus strand of NW_028301600.1, from coordinate 34,346,704 downwards.
GGAATGTGCCATGGGACACTTGAATGACGTGTAAATGTACCTCTTGTCACTTGAGTGGTCTAGAACTCTGCCGTGAGTAACTTAAGTGTTGGTGAACAGTGTCACAGGTCACTCGAATGATCTAGGAATGTGCCACAGCTCACTCAAGTGAAGTGGAACAGCAGCTCGGGTAACTTGAGTAATCTGGAACTGTGCCGTGGTGATCTGTAAATGTGGTGCCACTTGAATGACTTAAAACTGTGCCACAGGGTCTCTTGAATGATCTGGAAGTGTATCGCTTAGTTCATTTTTACAAAGTTAGGTTTGAAAATGTGGGCCACAACAGATGACTCTGGGGCCACATTTGGCCCATGGGCAATGGGTTAAGCACGCATGCGTTACATTTCTATGACACCTAGACAATTTTTTTTTATTTCTTCGGAAAGCACCAGGGGGGGGGGGTGTATCAAGATCATTAAGTGGACTTTTCAAGTAACAGTAGAAATTTTATTAATTTCTGTTTAGTTTTGCCATTTGCATTGTTTTTGATCCCACATTCTGTGAAAATGAAAGCTTTTTTTAAATTCGTTAGAGAGAGAACTTGAGTTTCTTGAAATATCAATAGATAATACTATAATTGAAATATATAAGGTGTGAATCTCAATGACACAACATTTTTAAATGCCACGATAATTTGGGAATTACATTTTTTCCCTCCTATTTTTTTCCTATTTTTTTGTCGGTGGTGTTCCTATTTTTCCTACTTTTTTTTTCAAATTTTCACTTCTAGGCCTGTATTAGTCCTAAGAGAAATTAAGAAAGCAAACTTTTTTTCCTCGTGTGTGTGCGCTTTTGAAATTCTTACGCAGTTTTTATACCCAAAAATAAAAATTTTTTCCTTTGTTCAAAGTTGTGTTCATTTGATTTTGTCTCGTTTAAATGAAGTATCACTAATAATTTTGAGTCAGTTCCAATTTAGAAATTTTTGAAGATTTACATGGTTCATCATGACTTTTGATTGTAATTCTGCAACACTGTGAACTTTATTGGCACAATAAGTTTGTTGAATGAAATTGAGAGAGATGGCAGTTATAAATTGTCATGATGAAGTCTAACAAATACAATTTAAAATTTTTATGCCATATCATTTGTTTTGAGTGTGCATGAAAAAATATTCAAAACCATATTTAGGAGAACAAACAGTAAAGAAATTTCTTTTATTTTGAAAAATGAGAGCTGGGGATGTATGACTTTTCGGGGGGGGGGGAACAAAATATAAGAGCATCTCAAACAGGCAGAAAAATTAGTAGTGCCTAGAATTAGCAACAGCCTGAAGTCTGTCTCTGCTAAGAGGGGTCCAGGGCAACCAACCCCTTATAAATACAGCCCAAAATGAACCTTAATTTGAATGAATTACCAAGTCCTGCACAAATCATGTTGTCTGAAATAAATTTTGAAGTTGTAAAAATCATTCTAGTAAAATGTGAAGTAAATTTATTAACATTTCAGCATGATAAAAATCAATTGCAGTCAAAAGGAAATTCAAAACTTTCATTGCAACTTGTCAAATTTGGAATAAAAAAATCAATAATTCAATTCAACAATTCAATGAATAATCAATAGGAAAAATCTGAAACCAATAGTTATTTTGAATTTGTGAATTGATAAAATAATTAGTTTGATTAAAAGTTTCTGATTGAATCATTGTTATTATTTTAATAATTTCACCAGGTACTTTTGTGTCAAGCTACCATTTTTACATTCTTCATTGAAGCTTTAAACGCATAACTGTTTCAATGAAATTTTAAAATACAAAATATTGTCCTGTTTTATTGATCAACATGTGATCTAATTCGCAAGACAGTAAAAAAAATTATAACAGTAAACATTATATATTGTATGCACCTTCTCTCAAAGTATTTCAATTAACAGTGAAGGAGAGTAAATTACCACATTTTGGCAAAAAAAATTTAATTTGTTTAAACAATTTTTCAAGTAGATTCCATTCTACTAACACTTTACAAATCTCATGATAATTTTGCAGATATAGCAGACGGAACTAACATGTAATAACAAGGTTACAACTGCACAAGAGAAAAAGTGCTAAAATGCCAAACTTGGCTGATAACAGGATTTAATATTTCAGTTCATTTTCAAAAAGCTACAACCTTCTGCTAGGTGAGAAATTCACTTTTGTTGGGTGTTTGGCGCAAAACTGACACATTACAAAAATTAAAAACTGCCTAATATTCATCCGATCCTAAAACAAAACGCTTTTGAACGACTCATTGTATATTCACCAGGAAGAGGTGGAGGACTACTCAACCCCTGTGATTCATCCCTATTATTAAATGTGACCCGGATAACTTAACAGAAATATTGATGTGGTCCTGGGATGCAAAACATTGAAGACCCCTAACCTAATGCATATACGCTATCTCAAACCAATAACGAGAGGGCGGGGGATGTTATTAAAGAGTCCCCTGGAATGTTAGAAAATGATTGATGTGTATTAGTTTTTCACAGTGAATCGCATATGTAATTATTGGGTGGTTGATAGTATCTCACCCTGCATAAATGTTTATTTTTTTATGTAGTTAGTGTTCCTTTTGGAAGTTGGAAGTGTACATAGTGAGGTGTATGTTTTCTGGATTTCAATATACAGCATAATTCAGAATCATCTAATTTCAGAATTATACTTCACTTGAAATCAACTATTAATAATATTGTTCATAAAATGTGGACATTTCTCCTTTTATATTCACATATGACTAATCCATTCTGTGCTTTTAATTTTAAAAAATATATAATTTTGAAATTGGATTGATTTTCCATGAGTCACCCTGTATAATGTGATATATTGATTATTTGTACAGGTATAAATGGATATATTGATTATTTGTACAAGTATAATGTGATATATTGATTATTTGTACAGGTATAATGTGATATATTGATTATTTGTACAGGTATAATGTGATATATTGATTATTTGTACAGGTATAATGTGATATATTGATTATTTGTACAGGTATAATGTGATATATAGATTATTTGTAATCTATTGTATAATTTGATAAAATTACATTATACCTTTTATAATATTTGGTAAGTAGCTCAGCTGAGTAAAGACATTTCTTAGTTGTGACATATTTTTATTTACGTTGCGGAAAATAGAAATGAATTTCTTTCTTGGACATTTTTATTGGACCTCCCCTCCCTCAGGAAATTGTGACCCACACTTTGGGAACCACTGAGATTTGTCATTTACAAAATGTCTTTTATGCAGAATTTTGCCTTATGTATGCAGACATTGGTGAAGACGTGGAGAATTGAATCTTCTCATGAATATGATGAAAACAAATCTAAGGAAGCAACAGAGGTCCCTATTCCAACACTTACATAGACCAGGGTTTTCTAATGCAAAAGTTCCCATGGAACCCTTGATGATTACGAGGCTATTCCGTAGAACCTTTAACAAATTTTGAATGTTTCTTCAATATAGAGGGTATCTCAAAAGGCCGCATTTCCTCGGCGGAACAAGAATCCTCACTTGTAGTAGATAAAAGCATCAAAAAATATATATTTGTGAGTTACACATAGTGTAACCATATGACCCATATTTTACGGGTCAGAATTATTATTTTTTTTCGTAATATTTGGCTATTTCATCGTTTTAATAAAAATGTTCTTGTCAAGCTTGCTAAAAAACTCACTTTGAAATTTTTAAACCGTTAATTCACTATTTTAACATGAGCTATGCACCAATGAAAATTTCCATTTTTTAATAGTTTTTTTTTTATTTGGTTATCCTAGTTATGCACATAGCTTCAGAATAACGGAAAACGTACTCATTTAATCGGTTTTTTTCCCTCCACCTTCATTTTCTGCATAATAGGACTAATTAGATTGTAACTTATACAGTTCACATCTAATTCCGAACAGCTTTTTTGTTTCTCACCGAGAGGGTCGTAGGCCAAACATTTGGTGTGCAGACTTTTTCAATAGCAATGTGCTGTTTGATCGTTGTGGTGCTGTTTTTGCTATTGTTCCTTGTATCACAAAAGGCACTGGCAAGAATAAAAGCGGGTATTGAACACACATGACATCTCTGAGCAACTTGTGGCACAGTTCGCGAGTATCTCTTGGACCTGGGCTACCATGTTCCACTGCTATGTAATTAGTATTTCACAAATACTCACCGTTTTTAAATCATGACAACTGATACACAAGTATCACTGGTTGTTCGTTTAAGTATTCACATTCAAATTCACAAAATGCAAAAAGCTGTCAAAAGAACAGGAAAATAGTAAAACAAAATGTTTGATGAAATCTGGGCTTTAACTAGAGGTAGGGGGCAAAGGGTCAAAAAGCTCAATTGGCAATTCCAAAATTTTTTTAGAGTATATGTTCTCAACAAAAATCAAAATAAAAAACTGCTTCAGGTGAAACAGTAACAAAAACATTTTTGAAGCCATCAGGGTTCCATCTCTTTTGATTCTGCCGAACCCCAAAAATGCTCTCACGGAACACCAGTTGGTAAACCCTGGTATAGACTATAGACATGGGAGAAAAAATGAGGCTGTTGAAGCCAAAAAATCACATCTTTCACTCTCTAAATAAACTTGAAAATTTTGTGCATTGTTTAAGAGCATCCAAAAGGAAATTTAGGCTATAAAAATTACAAATAGAATATTTGTAGTTTTCATAATCGTTTTACATTTTATAAGAACACTGGTTGCTTCAATGAGAAAACTGGAATTCAGTGCATTTTTATAATTAATAAGAATTTGATTTTTTGTGGAAGTATAGTTATCTTATATTGATGAATTGACTAATTTGATTTCTGTTCCACTTGAGCTTCGAATTAACCAAGTTTGACTATTATTACAATTATATTCCACTTATATACACCTTATTCCACTTATATTCTCTTTTTGTCTATTTAAGGCCAAAAAAAGTTTTTTTATTCAATAGTCTTTAATTTTATGTTTGGATGTTTTGTGTATTCTAATCTTATTAATAACTCTACAGATATTAAATCTGACGCAAGCTTTAAAAGATGGCAGAACTCCTGAACAGTTAGTGACAATGCCTGCAGTGATAATTGAAAGGAGAGATGATAATGATGCTGCAAGATTTCGTGTAACTAGTGGAGCATTTATTCAAAGATTTCAGCGTGTTCGGCCTTTTTTTTCATGCTGTTAAAAATCATTCTGAGATGAGAGTTATATAAAATTTTCTTGAATATTCAAAATTCTTTATGTATTTTTGAAGTTATTTTTTTTAAAGAGAAATATGTTAACAGATTTCTAATGATAAGAGTCCTAGTTGGTTTGTTTGTAATGTTTTTCGTATATATATATATATAATTGATTCATAAACAAACTTATTTGTTGATTATTTTCAATTTCTTTGTATAATTAGCAAGCAATTTTTTTGGTAGTTCCTGAAAGCAATAAATTAAAACTATTCTTTGATTTTGAAAAGACTAAACTCTTAACCCTTTCACTACTTTTTTTTTCTGAGGAAATTAAAAAGGTGCTGTAATATATATAAATCAACTAGAATACAAATATTGATAATATGCTGCAAAAATAATTTTAAAAAAATCACCAGGGAAGGAAGGAAGGACCAGAAGGGACATATGTCCCATTGTTGCTTTTTAGTGGGACACATGTCCCAGTGTTATTGTACTAACGATTAAAATACAATGAACTACTAAGTTGTTTTTATTCAAATTAATTTTGCAAAGATATTAATAAAATAATAAAAGCCCATGAGACACATGTCTTCGTGGTAGCGAAAGGGTTAACAATAGCTTATTTTCCTCAAAATGTATATGTAATTTATATTTGATGTATAAAAAATTTGTTTTGTTTGTAATGACTTTTGACTACATTTTTTATTTTAAAAAAACATTTTATGCATGCAATGCTGTATAACAGGATTGATGCATTTGATATTTATTTCTTAACCATTCCAAATCTAGACATTTTATCATTTTACCTCATTGTTAGTGAGCAATTTTCTCTCTTCAATGAATTATTTTGCATGTTAAATTGTCAGAAGTATTCTCGTGTCTTCTCATTTTTCTACTATATGCTCAAGTAAAGCAGTTTATTTTGGTATTAACATTTAAAATTGAGTAAAGTAGAATGAAAGCTCAACATGATACATAAAATTATAATATTTAGTTATCTCTTACTGCTCATTACCTAATAAAAGGTTATTTCGCAATGTAATATTCAATCAAGTATTTTTTAATCCTAATCAACTTTCAATGAACTTGTCATAGAATAATTCTGTGGTGTTTGATCAGAACATGTGATAACTCCAAAATCACATTTTTGAGATATAAGCATTTTCATTGTCATTTAAAAATCATAAATAAAGCATACATGCAAATGAAAATATCACACATCACCATGTTTAGCTGTATACATATATTTGTCCATTTAGCTCACTTCTAATTAGTTATAATTAGCAAGACTTACCACTAGATCAAAAAGCCATTTTTTGGAGATATGTTCTGACCAAACACCACAGAATTGTGTTATTAGCTTTTAAAATCAAATAAGCTTAGAGGAGAAGAAAAATAAGTTCTACAACAATTTTTATATTTGAATTTCTAAGGATTGAGTTTTAAAAAAATGAAAATACAATGGTTCCTTGAGTTGCAAGTTCAAATTGTTTCTGAAAGCAAACTTACCAGTTTAAAATTATGGAGATTTGTTCTATATTCCCATGATATCAATATTCATATAAAAGTCAATCAGCATCTTATATAACAATTTATTCCATGCATAATAAAATTAGTTTTGCTTACAATACAGATTGTATTGTGCAGTAGGGTATGACAATCACCGCCAGCATTGACTATTTTGAGGTGCCCGTACATTAAATGAGTTTTTTTTCCCTTATGCATTTCAATTTTGTAACTTGAATATTTGCTCACAAGTTGATGCATTTTTAGTGAATGTATTATTTTTCATCTTTTGCTTGTAATTTGGATTACATTCAAGTCAAGACCCTTGTAACTCAAGGTACCATTGTAGTAGTGAAATATAATTTAATAATATATAAATCTATGGTAATGTGTAAAGCTAACGCGAATTTAATGCATTAGCTCCTTGTTACAGCATGTCTCATTGTAATGTGCATTGGGATATTTTGCATTGTTTATTACAATCCAGCTGAAGTTGTCTGTTTTGTTATGCTCTTTCTTTGTCTCCAAACAGGCATGATGAAAAGAAATTTAACTGCATAAAAAATTTAATCTTTTTTTTTTAGTCTTATTGTATGGATTTTATTTTTTTACTTTTGGGTAAAAGTAGTTTAAAAATATTTGAAGAGAAATCATTCTCAAGACAAGTTCCAATACGTAATTTGTTGAGAAGTCGCATTAATTTTTTTTTTTTTTTTTTTTGAATAAATACTTTTCATCAAGACTTGAAATATCATGTTGATCACTTACGAATTATTGAGCAATTTAAGGGTTAATTTTTTATCATTTTTGTCGTGCCATGGTAATTTTCTGCACATGAGGGCTAATTAGACCGGGACCTTCAATTTACTGCAGATTCCAAATAGCATCTTTTTTCATACTCACCGAGAGGTTGGTGTGCTAACCCCTCAGTGTGGGACTCCCTGTGGTAATGGTCTTTTTCTGTAGTCATGTTACCATTTCTGTTGTACCCTTGTGTCAGGAAAGTTTCTGACAAGAACTGGGTATCAAACTCTCGACACCTTTAAACATCCTTTGGTACTTTAGGTGAGTATCTTATCACCCTGGGCTACTGCACCCGTTTAAGGGTTAAAAATAGTAAAAACAAACTGTGTAGAAGCTCTCTTGATAAAGCATTAACATCAGTTTTTATTCATGTGTTTGAAGCTATTTAAAAAAATGGTGCTCAGTACAATCTATCTCAAAAGTTTAGACACTAAATTTTTAACAGTATCATGGATACCCAGACCTGCCAACTCTCTGGCTTTAGGCAGGAGACTCCAGATTTTTCATCCTTCTCTGGATTTGTTAAAATTTCTCCGGATTTTCGCAGAAAATTAGATTTTACACAAGCTTTCATGTTGTTTTGACATCAATTACTGTCATCGTCGTTAGGGAAAACACCCATAGAGGACAGCTGTGGTCATTTCCATCGAGCAGCCATAAAAAAAAGTCTTGGTGACTGCATTTAAGCAACTGGCAAAGACGTGACTTTGTTTGTGTAGCGTTTATCAGCAATCATTTTATCAGGGGCATGACCTTGGTTGCCAAAATTCCTGCATAATCGTTATTGTAATCCATTAACAGCTGTGTGGTAAATACGTTTTTTCGTCAGCAGCTTTGTATTTTGAAGTTTTTAATTATTTCCTCTGATTAAATGTCTTCAGAAAGAAAATGTAAAACTTTAAGCTATATAAAGCTAAATATAAAGCTTTTAAGAGTTCATATACCCAAGATTATCAATTACTGATAGCATCCACGAAAGGAGACTTTGTTTGTTTTATTTTAAAAAATGTTTTATATGAACAGTATATGTAGATGTGATTTCTCTATTCTGCATGGAAAGACTGACATGGAATTATATTCTGCTCGGAGGGGGGGGGGGCAATGGAACTTTTTCTTAATTGAGGTGATTAAGAAAATTTTCTTAATTTTGTGATTTGTTTTTTTTTTTTTGATCAAATCTATTAGTGTCAGGGGAGGGAGTATCCCCTTCGGGAGAATCTCGGGATTTCTTGATTCCAAAAGTTGGCACGTCTGGATAACATTTCAAATTTTGATTTCATTTTTTTTCTCTTGTGTTCAAAATGCAAAAATCTACTTCAAACTTCTGTCATTGTTGAGGAAAATAAGTTTTGGATTTTTGAAACTCGCATAATTTCAAAAAATAGCTGCCTCAAAAGTTTAGAAAAACTTTCAGTTATATGAAATTTTGAAGACACTGTCTATATAGCGTGTCAGCGATGTGATAGCATAAAAGTGGAAAGCTATCAGATTGGTTTTCATTAAAAAAATAAATTCCAGAGGTTGTCGCATACTTTGTACAATGAAATCATTTGAGTACTTCATTTTAAAACAAAAAGAAAGGCTGTAAAAAGCATTGCTATTTTTAATTAGGTGGTTGTACTTTTGAAGTATAAATGACATCCATAAAATGATATCCATATTTGTTATGGGCATCTTTTTCTCAGCCACCTCGTTGGGCATTTTGCCTGTTGTGGCATATTTGTATTGCTTTGACCAGGTCGAAATGATGTGAGTGACATGTATTGACCCAACATGTGTCCCAAAAGTCAAAAACTTGTTGTGGTAGGCAATGCAGTACAAGTTTATGCGATGACAAAATTGTTCAAGAATTGGCTTCAGTGCAGAAAATGACCTTGCATGAAATTATGAAAAATTCTGGAATGAAAATTTCAATAGAGACAGTTCATAAACAGATCAAAAAAGCTTGTGTTTGATTCATAAAAGAGTGGTTAGGAAATCACCTGTCACACAAGGAAGCACCAAAGGAAGAGAAAAAAGACTAAAATGGGTGTGAAATCATGTTTTTATAGAGACAAATAGTATATTTTGTGGTAAAAAAAATGGAACTCATATGTTTCAGTCGCATGTTTTCAGCAAACCATAAGGTGGAGCTTTGATAATGATATGGGCAGCATATGCTTCTAATGGTCAAGCTTCTTTAACTTTTGAAATTGGTCATCAAAACTCTGATGTTTAAAGGAGATCCTCGAGAACAATTTGCTACTGATTGGAAAAGATTTAGGAGGTCCAAACTTGACATTATAATGTGTCTATTTAAATATCTGCTGCCACAAAAAAAGCTCTTCAATCACGAAAACATATTGGTTTTAGACTGGCCAAGAGTTCGTTTTGAGTTCTGACTTGAATCCTATTAGGAATGTATGGGGCATACTTAAGATAAATGTGTTTGCAAATGAAATATAGTATTCGACTGATGACGACTTGAAAAGCTCTATTGAGGAAGCAGGTTTTGATATTGAAACCGTGCAAAAGTTAATTAGATCCATGGAAAGGATAGTGTGTTTGAGGTTGTTAGAAAAAATGAAATGTTTATTAGCTATTGAAACCCTGCAGTTTTTGTAAATCTGAATTTTCTCTAAATTTTTGAGACATCCATTTTTTGTTTTCAATACTATATTCTAAATGTTCTTTCGTAGAAATATTTTTTTTCCTATAAATGTAAAAATGCTTCAGGTATTATCCATTAAAAGGTGCCCATTTTACTTGCCGTATTTTCTTGTTATTTTAAGAAAAGTGTATATTATCTAAACTTTTGAGATGAAATGTAGTTACTACGGAGAATTATATGCAGCATAAAAAGAAAGTCATCAGTTAATAAATGTGTGTGTGTGTGACAATTTTTTTCTTTTTCTAGAAAAACGGAACAATATTGACTTTATTTTTTCATGTGCATATGCCAGGTATTAAGACCATCTCTGAACCTTGATGAATTTTATAGTATAACTTCATGTCATCAAGCCTTTTTCTTTCATACATACTTACACTTTATGAAAAACAGGATATAGAAAGTGATATTAATAAATTTTTCCTTCAGATGAACAATAAAAACGGATAAAATTTACATGCAGATATGCTGAAGGAAAGATTATTTATTTCTTTAATTTACTTGTTTTCATTGTTTTCTAAAAGTGTTATATCTTTATAAATATAAGCTACACTGTTGTATAAGCAGTTTCTAGGTAGGCTGAAATTAAAAATTTGACCACAGCGTTGTTAGTTATTGACATTAAGCTCTTATTTCATTTAACTTTCCTTCACTCAATTAAACATATGTAAACATGATATTGTATTACCATCTTTTTTTTAACCAGTCATGAAAAAACAAATCCACATAAAAAACACTTATTCCCTATTATTATAAAAACACATAAAAACCCACTATTCTATTTTTCACTTTCTTAAATTTAAACTCAGATTCTATTTTGGTGGCGTTTGCAGAGGTAACAGAAATATTAAAAATAGTGTAAACTATAACATGATGTTAGTACGGAGATAGAAAAAAAAAAAAAAAGAGTTCACTTGGTGAGCAGGGCCGCCTTAACAGCATCATGGTTCACCCGGTCAAGTGATGTACTGGGAGGGGATCTACCTGCCAAATTTCATTCTCAATCTCAAAAATCGTGGTACTAGACCACATTATTGTGCATTAAGGTATACTTTATTTTACCTTACCATCACAACTCAGTATATATATCTGAATTCCACTCGTATCATATCAACTCTGCAGCAGGAATGTGGTAATATGCATTTCTTCTATACTGCTGCTAATATTTTATTATCTTGAAAACAGCCAAGAGGATAATAAGGCATTTCCATCAATAAAAAATGAATCATTGTTAAATTAAAAAAAAAAAAAAGTATCAAATCTGTGATGTGGATTTTAAGGTAATTCTAAAATGCTTCACTATTAACAAGTGATATCTTGAATAAACTCGAAATTTTCAGGAAAAACAATTATAACATCAAGCTCTTATTTTTTTTAGCTACCTTTGCATGGGTTTAATCTTATTCTATAATGTAATCCAATCTCTCTTATGCATCTTATGCTTTAACCGCTACTTTTCCGCACACCAACTCCAGTCATAGTCATATATCATCATATGTCAATTTCCAACCAGTGGAGTTGGGTGGGAAGTGAAGGCGCCATCTATATTGGTGGTCACCCCAGGCTCTGTCGGTAAAGAACTTTTTTCTGACGTTCTATGCCTTGATTTGAACCCGTGGACCTTGACGGTAATTTTCATAGTGGAAGACGAGCATTTTACCACTACACCACTCGGGTGCGATCTCTAACCACTATCTCACAAACACTGCCATGCTACTGAAGCATCCAAGAGTGTTCATTGCTTAAGCACAATTTTGTTCTCCCAAAGTATTGATTGGCACTCCAAGTTAACACCCTATTCAAGAAATAGCTTTATGCTGATTTGAGTTCAACCATGTGTCAAATTTGCCACATGGGTTGCCTTTTCTCTTTCTTCTGATGATGGACATTTTTTTTTAAGATTTATTTTACTTGTTTTTGTTCTTTCTCCTTAAAAAATATTTAATATTCCTTGATTTATGCTGCTTTAGTGTTCTCTTAACTATTAGGTCATCCCAAAAGTTCTTAGAATTTTCAGAAGATGCATGTTTCAGCTGCTGATGTATTTTTTTATTATGTTAAAATAAACATTTTGCAGCAACACTAGAAAGTTAAAGTTGCACTGAGATTGCCAGTTTGGCATTTATCATAATCAGTGTATTTTGAATATTTTCACATGGTGTCATGTATAGCTGATCAAGACACTTGGTGATGTCATTTAGAAAAATTGACATAATGCTGCTCAAATTTGTTGTAATAACTGTATATAGTGGTTAGCCTGCTAGTCTTTGGCTGTAAAGCTCTGGGTTTAAATCTTGGTATGGGCATGGATGTGTTTTTAACTAACTCTAACTATTTCCCTGGACATATAACACGGATATCTTGGGAAAACATTATTTAAAAAATTCTATAGCAAAATGATGTTTTACATCAACGGCAGCTTGATGGCTTCTCAAACTTCTGGATACAGGAATTTCAATCTAGACCAGTGTTTCCCAAAGTGGACAATATCGCCACTGGTTGGTGATGGAATGGTCAAGGGGAGCGCTAGAAGCTACGAATTTAACATGGGATCCTATGGGTTCACTTGAATTGGGGGGGGGGGGGGTGATGATAAAAATTTCTGAAGAAGGAGGGCGATGGAATGAAAAGTTTAGGAAACTATGATCTAGACCAGCGGTTCTCAACCGGTGCTCGAGGAAAATAAAATAAAAACAGTAGTTTGAAAAAAAAATAATTATAATTACTTTAGAATAATAAGAATAAATCAGTAATTTTTTGCTGAATAAGTAAAAAATAGGTCTACGGGGCTCCGCCATAAATATTATATGCCACAAAGGACTCCGCGAGTCAAAAAGGTTGAGAACCGCTGATCTCGACCATAGTTTTCCAAACTTTTTGTTCCATTGCCCCCTTCATTAGAAATTGTTTTCTCTCATCGCCCCCAACTCAAGTGAACCCATAAAATCCCATGTTAAATACATAGCTTCCATTGCTCCCTGGACCATTCCATTGCCCACCAGGGGCGATATTGCCCTCTTTGGGAAACACTGATCTAGACAATAATAATTCGGGTGGATCACCTGTTGCAGAAAATTACGTTGTCATAAAAGTTAAATTTCAAGCAAACCTAGAACATTCACCACTCAAAACTTAGCAGGATTTTAAACATTCCTAAAAGTACAGCTCAAAAATATTTCTTGAAACTATTAGGAGACAAACTGCATGGATCGATATCGTTGCTTCCGAAACAAAATGGAATTGATTTATTTCTGAGGTTTCATTTGCGTTTGGTCTCCCAAAATAAATTGCATGCGATTGGCTAAGATATTTTACCTCATTCACCATACTGACGAAACATTGAACTATCTTGCTTTCATTTGTTTCACTCCATTCAAAATGTTTTATGCTGAAAATCATTTGCTTATTTAAATGCTGTCAAAAATCTCATAAATGACTTTTTGTCAAAAACTAACTAAATTCTGTTAAGATGCAATTACAAAAGTAAAAAAAATATAGTATGCTTTTCAAAGAATAGAGGTAAAGTAAAACCTTTCTTTCTTCACTCAATAATGTACCAAACAAATGTTCACACCTTTCAGAATAATCCAGTGAAAATATAAATGTTATACAGGCTAAACCTGGTGCTTTGAGATCATGTGGGAACATGAACATATACAATTCATGCTCCTAAATACTTCTGTTGTCTGCTAATATTTTTCTATTCTAGTCATTTGTAATGCTCAGTGAATAAAAATATTCTCCATATTAGCTATATTCTGTTATTCTATCAGAGAGAGGCAATGGGAAAAATATCACATACACTATACCAATATATGAACTGCAGATGAACATTTAACACTGTGTCAACAATTTCCTTCTAGAAATTATGGTAATTTTAAATTAAAATTCTCTTTCAGATGCACAGATTTGAAAAATAATGGAATTTATTTTAATGCACCTTAACTCCTTACAAGCGATTAGCAACAAATTTAGATCTCTATTTGATGAACCAGCAATAAATATTATAACCTTGTCCTAACCTAATTGCACATTGGATAAAGGAAAAGGAGGAGGGAAAAAAGTAAAAGAGGGAAAGGAAGAAAAAAAATACAAATGGAAAAGTAAAACAGTATATTGGATAAGAGAGTACGTGCAAAGTGTAGATTTCTCTTTTCACCCTCGCCCCCTACCTGTTTTCTTTCACTCTTACATATATATATAGTAGAAAGATACATCATATGTGAGGAAAAAATCACTATCAGGATATAGAAAAATGAATAAAGAGATATAGGGTACAACAAAGTTTCACGATGATGAGGAAAGAAAACAAAGAACTTGTTTGTATTTATTCAACTGGCATTTGGACCTACTATTACGTTCAAGTAGTGGTTAAGGTGTTATTAGTTTAACACCCCATTCATTTCTTAAAGGTATATCATCCTTTGCTTGTGAATCCAAATACATTATGCACAGCTTAGCAAAATGTGTATCATAATGGTGCTGAAAATGAACAGTAGAATCAAACCTAACAGTTATTCATTCATCATTTTTCACATATTATGTGCATACCTAGATACAATACACATTTATGTAAGAGTAATATTGTATTATAGTTTATTGTTTTAAATATATTGATCTAATTTTAACAGTATTTTCATTCTGGTACATGAAGTTCACAATTTCGTTTTTCTGAACATTGTTTAGTGGTGGTTAAAAAATGGAATGGAATGCTCTTTTTCATTCTCAAAAACTGTGTGTTCTCCTGAAGTGATCATTCCAGTTTTTTGGGGCTTAGTTTGTCCTGGATTGGAATATGCCGTTAGGTTTTGGAGACCATACTCACAGAGTAGCATTGACTTGGTTGAGGGGGTGCAGAGAAGAGCCATTGGCGCTCTTGATGGCACACAGGGTTTAAGTTATAAAGAGAGACTTGTTTTTTTTGAAAATTTTTACATTGGAAGAGTGCAGATGTCGGGGGATATGATTGAAGTGTTTAAAATTTTCAACAGGCTGTATAGGATGGACCATGAGTTATGAAAACACTGTCAATCGACTGCTTTAACAAGGAGACAAGTATTGATTGGTAAGGGATAATTCTAAGTTGTGGTGTCACAGGGAGTTTTTCTCAAATAGGGTTGTGAATAAATGGAATAGCTTACCTCCAGTACCAATACTTAGATGAGGCAACCATAATTTTTTATGGGCAGTATATTTATATTTTATCATAATTATTGGTTTTTTTATAGCTCTTATTGGGATGCTGTATTTTTGATATAGCTTAGATATATATTCAGCATCCATATTTTTTTTGGCATCTTTTTTGAGCCACCTCGTTGGGTATTCTGTCTGTTGTGGTATTTGTATTTGAATGATTGCACTCAACCTCATGGGAATTAAGGATTCCATACATTCTGAAAAGGAATTTCAAAATACTTTTGGTGAGTTCAGGCAAGACCCCCACATGGAGTAATTTATAGTGTAGAAAAAACATTGAGATTCATCACAGGTTGGAGTCAACCTCCCTCGTGGTGCAGTAGTGTGTTCAAGAGGTGCATTTGAACCATGATTTAATCCCATGATAAATTTTATTAGGCTAATATCCATTTCAGTTCTTGTGAACCCTCTAAATATTATTTTATAAATATTTCTTTCCCACCCCCAGTTGTTTTATTTTTGAGTGTTCATGGGTTTTACCTCTCAAAACTTCATCTTTTTTTTCAAACCGAGCACGTTTCAAGTCCATTGCCATGGGCAATTTACTACCTGGTGAGTTGTTGCAGAAGTGTAAGTGTGTGTACCTAACAGTCTGAGTATGTATCTAGTGTGGTGTCTGATTTCTCATTGCTGCCATCTATATTTCAGAAGTGAAGTGTAATGATTGAATATTTGTACCATTTGTAGGCCTGTTGCTCTCTGTGGCGAGAATTTTTAATGGGGTGATCTCTGCTTGCCCTTGCACCTCAAAGTTGGAAACAACAGAAAACCAACTTCAGCTGCCCACCTCTGTGGCACTGGTGGGGTTCAAAACCCAGTACCTCTATGGCCACTTGACCACCATAATGGTCAAAACTTCATCTACCAAATGAACAGTTCTGGGGGATAGATTGATCAACATTATTTTTTTGCTGTCTCAATGATTCTCATTTTCTCTGAATATTTTGGTGACCTTGAAGTTTATTTTGATTGAAGAAAATTTTGGTTTTTAAGTATTCCTTGTAAAACTACTTTTTGTATTCTTTTTTTAAAAAACGTATGCAACATAAATTTAAATGATTCTATCAATTGAAAGTTATTTTCCCCTATGTTGTGTTTTCTTAAATTCATGATAAAGGGTTTTTTTTTTCTTTAATAATATTCATTATTTTTAAACTCATTATTTTTTGTAACTTTTTTTGCTGTGAAAATTTGAGTGGTTTATTGAAACGAGTCAATATTAATGATACAATGGTGAGACTATTAATCTTTAAAATTTATACTCTTTGAAAAATGGAAATGTTCAAACTATATGTTTGTGTTGTGTATATATAAATGTTATCACCATGTGCAGAGCATATCAAATTCCTGTTCTTTTCTTTAAAATCTAAAGAATTTTGTTATCAAATTAAATTAATATTGAGCTGCTTGTTGTTGTAGTATTTGATGCATGTAGCTACTCTGTTATTTCATGGGTAAAACATATTTCGCCATAAAAGAAATTATGACATTGGTTTTCCTTGTTGTTTCTTCGCAGTTGGCAATCACAAATCTCTAGACACTTCATTATGAAGATTTTTGAATTATAATTTTTCTCAAGTAAATAAATAATCAGCTGTCATTGCTGATTGAAGGCACACAAAAATTTTGGTGAGGAAACAAGTGAAATTTTATTACTTTTTATGGGACCCAATTTTTTATATTTTTGATGTTTTCACCTATATTAGAAATTATATATTTGACATTAGTGTCTGAATTTATATGGTGATTATATATACAGTCAATCTCAGTTATAATGACATAGAAGATTCTATATTAAATTTTGTCGTTATAATCGAGGTGCCATTATAACTGAGGGTGATGTTTTTAACCTTCCAGAGAGAGAGAGAGAGAGAGAGAGAGAGAGTAGACATGCATATGTAGGAGATAGGTGAAGAAAAGATCTACATACACCTGCTCGAAGGCAAGGCCCCATGGGTATGAAAAATGTAATCAGATGCAATCGAATATACTATATATATATATATAATATATATATATACAAGATTGTTATTTCATCATGATTAGGCATGACAAATATGAGAAATGACATTCATAAATATTTCTAATTATCTCTATTCCTGATTTTAATTAAGGTTGTGAATTAAAGTAAGCTTCATTGAAAAACGAGAGGGTTGAAAACAGATTTTTCTTAGTATACGAACTAGTTTTTAAAAAACTTAATGATCGCTAGGGAGGGGAAGGGGGGGTCACTCAAACTTAATTTGAAACTCTGTAACAGTCAATTAGAGTACTTGATGCATTGGCCTACCCGGACATTCCCCCGAGACCTTGGGTGCATAGAGAGCCTCCACGATAATGAAATTCAGTACTTTTGATTTGTAGATTACTTCCACTAGGTAGGTCCCCATAGTATCACTATGCACATAATTTTGTTGAGATGGCCCTGGCTAACAAGAGATGTTACATAACATCAGTATTTGTTTATGTAACGTGAAAGCTACATTATGTGTTATATGTTTCTCATATATTTTCAGGCATAATTAATTTTCTTAGAGTGAAGAATGCTTTTATTAACAAGAGACAGCCATACTTCATGAAGAAGTGTTTTCTGGCAACAGAGTATCACATAATGCAGGGGTCCTTAATGTTTTGGGGGAGAAACGAAGAGGGGGCCCTTCAGCAAACACTAATTGAAAGCATCATACTTTAATATATTGTACTTTTATATGAAATTGGTAGATTATGGTTTATTTAGTTTTTCCAATTCATATTACGTTAGTTATTAATTTTTTAGATTTTTTATTGTGGCACGAATATAATGAGTGCTTGTTATTACAAAAAAGCACTGTATTTTTCACTGTGTGTATCAACCAAGTTTGACTATGTATATGTATTGAGAATAAACTTTGTCTAAATATCTACTCCAAGTTAAAAAAAAAAAATTAATTCAAATACACCACCACCACAGGAAAAAGTGTAACATCTTGAAGGAGTGATGTCTTTGATCTAAAATTTCAAAGACATGTAAGGTAAGGAAGGCGAAAATACACACAGTTGAATTTGTCAAAATTTGACCATTGAAGTACTTGTGAAGAGACTTCTACTTAGAAATGAGGCAATGGATACATATGCATGCTTTTGTACTTCAACTTTTATTTACATTTCTTGTCATCAATTTCAATGCCTTCCTGAAGAAGTAGACAGCAGTTTCAACAATTAGCAGAATTATCTGCATGAAGGAAAGGGATTTTATTGTGAAGAGAAATTGCACATATGTTTACCAAAATGTTTACAGGCCATGGTGGCATTTGGTTCTGTCAGTGAAATGTTTGCATCTAGAATGTTCTGGGAGATTTCAATCAAATAATGAACTAACTGTTCTCCATATCTACTGAATGGCATTTAGAAACAGCTTTTATACAGCATCTTGGTTGGCAGCATGCTATCCTATTAGCGTCACAACCTGGACGGTAAGTAATAGACTTCTGCAGTTCTTTTTGCACTATTATCACCCAGCTCAGTGTTAACCTGTGACATCAATTTACAGATGCTATTGTCTGCAGTTGTGTAGAGCTAGAACAAATTGGAGCTTCCAACAATTGAGAGAGATGTTTTCTTTAGGGATAAATATCCCTTTTTTCACTGGCCAGAATGATGTTATACAGCGAGAACAAGACTTTCTGGGAAAAAGAAATGCAACACACTGTTCATTGTATCAGCACACAGGCCTAATACCTTGGTTAATGTTTTGGGTTGCCATACGCTTTAAATCGCGATCAGGACTGTTTGTTTGAATATTGATATCCTAGAGATGTTTCCAAATATTAGCTTTAACATTCATCAAGTAACAGCACATTGGTCCCACAGAGTAACGTAAGTTCTTATATTGCAAGAGTGTCTTTGCCGTTTGTACAAGCTTGTAACATACACATGAGACATAACATACACATGAGACATAACATACACCTTGCCAGACCTCCACCTACTAAAAACATCTGAGACAAGGTGGAATGCTATTTTAATCCATCCACAATTTTAACAGATTTAGAGCATTGTCTTACTGAATTATGCTATGATATAGGCCTACCCTAACAGCACATAGAAGCAATCTATCACAGCCTTCTGCAACTCATCCAAGTTTGCATTTAGTCCATAAGGAGTTTAATAAATTACTGATATTTTTTTTCTATTTCTATTTTTTTTTCTTGAAATAATGGATATTTTCTTTTGATTTTGTGATCATTCGTACGTATCTGTATTCACTTTCTCGTGCAGAAATATACATACAGTTAAATTTTCTCTATGTATTGAATTGTTTTTAATAGTACATTTTCCAATTCCTACTGGTAATGTAAGGTCAGTTAAGATATGTTAATAGGATTTTATATTCTGGTTTTTTCTCATGAGTGACTTGAAAGATGTCAACATATAGCATGTTTATGAAGGAAATTGAAAGATAGTCAAATTAATTATAAAGTTTTTATATCCATGTTTAACTCAAGTAATGAAATTAGGGTTACTTTATTTTTATCATGGAATTGGCTGAGGTTTTTGTTTTCAATTTGCAAAATAAAATAGCAAATATGGTAAAGGATTGTTTGTTCTGAATCTGCGTTTTTTTTTTTTTTTTTTTTTTTTTTTGGTCTTCGGAAAGAAATTTTTTTTTTTATAAGCAGCATCAAAGTTATTACCTTATGTTATTTCCTTAGTTTCTGGAGCAAATTTATTGCCTTATGTTATTTTCTAAGTTTCTGGAGCAAAGAATCGTCAAGTCATCAATTAAAAATTGTATATTTCTTTATCATCATTGTTATCTTCTCAAGCTCCATAAAAATGCACCTGTAGCTTTTCTCATTTTGGTGGGCACTACTTTGAATTAATTACATTATCATACTTTTAATGTAGCTTTTTGAATAATTTCCAGCTTCAGAGGTTTTTGTTTATCAGATTTCTTAGAATATTCATGTAATTCAATAAAATAACTTTTATAGTATCTCTCTTCTCATTATATGTTTCTTGTTTTCTGAAGCCATTAGATTGATTATCACTAATGGTTATGTGATCAAAGAACGTAGTAAATTTCACTTCTACACAGTTTGATGACTCTGAAAAATAATTTGATGAAATTCGATTTATAATTTTGAATTAAGTATGAACTATATACAGCACTCACAGAGATTTTGTAGACATTAATTTGTCTAATCACATTGCTTATACAAATCACCCTTTGTTGGAAGATGTGATGAATGAAAGAGTAAATGTCAATAAAATAAGTATTTTTATTTATTTCATTTGCTTGTTTCACTTTTGCACCGAAACTTGTATTCAAGTGATATTGATGTACATGCTCATTGAGTTAGTTATTCTATATGTTATAAGTTATGGTTGCTGTGTGCTCAATTATATTCTTCCAAATGTTATTACACTTGCTATAAATATTTTATGTGAAATAAAATAAAAGTTTTTCTACTATTGTGTTAGTATTTTTCCAGAGTACTAGTCTCTCATGGGCTCAACAGATAATTTAAACCTTAACCTCCTCAATCCTAAATGTCATTTTGAATTTTACCTTTATTTTTAACTGTAAAACTGCCCAAAATTAGTTTCTACCAACAGATGAGTATAAATGCTGACAGACTACAGAATGTTTATAACATCTGGAACCAGTGCCGTCTTAAGGCATGGGCCCACCCGGGCACCTCAAGACAGAAGGGGCCTCACAAAAATGAGATCTGGTTAAAATTTCCTAGAATTTGCCTGGTAGGGCCACAGAAAGATCACTTGGCCCGGGGGCCCATGATACTCTTAAGACGGCCCTGTCTGGAACTAATTTTGAGATCTCTGTGAGCATTTCATTTAGCTAGGTGGACTTTTGTGCTGTTTAGTGTCTTCCACAGGTGATGCAGGGGCATCTCTAATGCTTTTCTGATGCCTTGTATATGTAAAGTGAAAATAAATTTCTTGATGCAGTATTTTGTAGGATAAAGCTCAGCTTCTTTGCCACTTCTAAACCACAATAAATTCATTTGCATGGGGAAAAATTCATTTGCATAGATCACACATGGGTCCCCACATCCTGCAGCAGGGGCTCCCTACTATAGCAAGTTCATAGCTTGGAAAAAAAATGAGAAGAATCATTATCCCCGCCCTTGTGGGGGCCATGGAAGAGATTTAAAAAAATTACTTTAACCCATAAAACTACTCATTTTTAAATGAAACTCATTATTCTTAGTACAGTAGAAGCAAAAAATTTTGTCCTCTTTAATTTGTGAAATATATTGAAACCCTATTCCATAGGATTCAGAAAAAAGATTTGCTAACAGGGATTGTTTATTATGGACGGTTTCACAGTTTATAGATATTTTGCATATTGCACCAACTTTCTGAGCTTTGAAGTAATGATGTAGACAATTTATTTCAGATGAAATATCACTCCCCAAATTGTATGGATGAAGTCTGCGAGGTTGCACAGAAATAGAAAAGACTGAAATCTTCAAGTATTTGGAAATAACATTTGAAATGGGAAAATCAATGATAGAAATTATCAACAATAGAATAAAATACTACAATGTTATAAAATGTATAAATCTCCAAAATATATTGTGTATTTGTGTCAAAAATGGCAGTCCTGGAAGAAACTAATTTTTAATGCATTACACGTGGCTGGGAAGGCAACCAAATGAACAATGAATATGTTTTGAAGATGAAAGGGAATACAGTGTAAAAGTCAAATCGAAACTTTTTTTCTTTACGTCAGCATTTTTTCCCCTCCCGCTGGTTTGACGAGTTAAAAAAAATATACGGTATAACGGAAAACCGGCTCGCGCACACACACACACACACACACACTATGTTCACCCTCCCGGCGCGAGTATACCACGCCTATCTTATTCGGAAACACGTGTGCACTATAAGCGTACCAATAGAAACGATCTTTTGCTGATCTTTGATTAGAGCAGCGGTTCTCACCCGGTGCTGCTTGTGCACTCTCCAGTGGTTCCGTAGCCGCTCCAAGAAAATAAAAAAAAAAACAGTAAAATTTAAAAAAAATTATAAACATTTTTAAATAGTAAAAATAAATCAGTAACTTTGATGAATAATTAAAAAATAGGCCTACGGAGCTCCGCCATAGTATTTTTTTACTTAAATGGGCTCCGGGAGTCAAAAAAGTTGAGAACCGCTGGATTAGAGGATTCAATGCAACTTTTTGAATCCTGTACTTTTTGGCAATTTCTGCCTTTGTAAGAATTCGCACATTAAAAATTTCTTTCAAAATATTTTTTTTTCCTCCACTGCCAAGTACATTATTTTTGTTGGCATTGCAAAGAAGAACAGCAGTTGGCTGAAATAGAGTTTGATCGACTCTCGACTTGGAAATCGCTTATCAATAACCTAATATTTTAACCTAACCGCCATTTCTGAAACCACAGTTTATATAATTTGTATACACTGAAGAGCCAAAAAAACTGGTGCACCTGCCTAATATCGTGTAGGGCCTCCGCGAGCCCGCAGCAGTGCTGCAACACGACGTAGCATAGACTCGACTAATGTCTGAAGTAGTGCTGGAGGTAATTGACACCATGAATCCTGCAGTGCTGTCCATAAATCCGTAGGAGTAAGAGGGGGTGGAGATCTCTTCTGAACAGCACATTGCAAGGCATCCCAGATATGTTCAATAACGTTCATGTCTGGGGATTTAGGTGGCCAGCGGAAGTGTCTAAAGTCAGAAGAGTGTTCCTAGAGCCACTTTGTAGCAATTCTGGACGTGTGGGGTGTCGCATCGTCCTGCTGAAATTGTCCAAGTCCGTCGGAATGCACATTGGACATGAATGGGTGCAGGTGATCAGACAGGATGCTTACGTACCTGTCACCTGTCAGAGTCGTATCTAGACATATCAGGGGTCCCATATCACGCCAACTGCACACACCCCATACCATCACAGAGCCTCCACCAGCTTGAACAGTCCCCTGTTGACATGTAGGGTCCATGGATTCATGAGGTTGTCTCCATACCTGTACACGTCCATCAGCTCGAAGCAATTGGAACCGAGACTCGTCAGACCAGGCAACGCGTTTCCAGTCCTCAACAGTCCAATGTCTGTGTTGTCGGGCCCAGGCGAGGCGTAAAGCTTTGTGTCGTGCAGTCATCAAGGGTACACGAGTGGGCCTTCGGCTCCGAAGGCCCATATCGATGATGTTTCGTTGAATGGTTCACACGCTGACACTTGTTGATGGTCCAGCATAGAAATCTGCAGCAATTTGCGGAAGGGTTGCACGTCTGTCACGTTTAATGATTCTCGTCAGTTGTCGTTGGTCCCGTTCTTGCATGATCTTTTTCCGGCCGCAGCGATGTCGTAGATTTAATTTTTTACCGGATTCCCGATATTCACGGTACACTCGTGAAATGGTCGTACGTGAAAATCCAAATTTCATCGCTACCTCGGAAATGCTATGTCCCATTTCTCATGCGCCGACTATAACACCACGTTCAAACTCACTTAAATCTCGATAATCTGCCATTGTAGCAGCAGTAACCGATCTAACAACTATGCCAGACACTTGGGTTATATAGGCGTTGCCGACCACAGCGCCGTACTCTGATTGGTTCCATATCTCTTTATTTGCATACCCATGCCTGTACCAGTTTTTTTGGCTCTTCAGTTTATTTCTCTAATCGTAATATGCACAAAGAGTGAACGACGTTGTCATAACGCATCTTCAATTGGGCCAACCCCGTCAACAATCGAACCCTCCTTCTTGGCACGTGTTCGCATAACACCTATATGTTGGAGTTGGTGATCACAAATTTGTGAAGTTATTTTTTTTTTTAGAAATTGAAATTTATTTAAAACACAACACACAAAAAAACATGTTATAACACATCAACACTCGCATTAACACAATACACAAAAACAAAATACAAATACACATTATTGACCCACGTCATTGCCCAAGGGATTATAGCAATCCGTCCAGGGAAAAATAAAATTTATACATATTGATATACGCATATACTGGGACCGACAACAGATCGATCATTGATATAATAAACTCTCTCTTCCTCTATTTCCTCTTACGACACAGAACGTCCAAATTAAAGTTTACTTTTGATTACAACGTACTCGGAGGAGGCTGGAAGAATAAAATGGCCGGAAAAAAAGTGGAAGGGGAAAAACGAAGTTCGTATGATAGAGAGTTAATAGAAATGAGAGTTCGTAAAACAAAGCGGATTTTAACATTAGCTCTCTGTGGTATACTGTTCGAGACAGAGGACCGATTCCTAAAAAAGAGCATGTTCGTAAATTGGAGGTCCGTAAATTCAAGCGTCGACTGTATTCCTTGAAGTGAGAGAGATTATTCAATTTATGTTATGTACTCTTCTCTCTCTCTTTAAAAAAAACAGCCAGTTGCAAAAGCACACAAATAATTTTACACATAAAATTATTTCAAAGATGATAAAAATTTATAAAAGCAGGGGAAAAAATTGAAAACAAGAAGGAATTCATGTTTTGAACTAGTTGATATCATTCACAAAATATTCAAATATATTATGTTTCACAAAATTTCTTGAAACAAATTCTGAAAAAAGTAATTGAAAGAAAGATGCCGATTTTTCTAATACTGCAATTGGGGTATATAGAAAATGATTATATGCGAAACTCTTAATATTTCTCTTAAAACTAGCCTAACTGGGACCAATGATCAGCCAGTTAGGAAAAAATTTGGATGAATGAGAAAGCCCGAAACCAGTGCAAAATATATTACGAACTGACTAATATTCAATCTCTGGGGTACTTATTAAGAAATAATGCATCCCACGAATTTTATTTGAAGATCAAGACAATAAATAGTTTAAAAAAATTATAACATTTCGTTTTATTCAGCCAATACGTAGGGTACTCTGTAAGTGATAATATGGCCTTTGTCTCATCAACCGCCTGTCGTAGAGATATGACTCCAATTTAAAAAATGCTCAAAATACTTTTAAAAATTACTCTGTGCCAGTTTTAAAGGTGGGAATATAGTTTGTCACAAAGTAAAAAAAAAAATCGAAATTTTTATACGTTCCCCTTGTTCTCTCATTTCCAATTAGAAAGTTGTTGTCCTGTCTTTTCTGAGAATCCCATTTGTTTAAAAAAATCCTATTTTTAACGGCAATATTCACCGAGATATTTTAATTCAAAAAATCAGAGAAAGTTAAGAAATAACAGCGAAAACTAACGGACAACGCTCCTTTCCTTCATATATATTCATGCTGTCCTTTTCACTTTTCTCCGATATTTGAATTCGAATATCTCTGGGAATATCGCAGTTAAAAAATCTCTATTCTTGGAAAAGACAGGGCAACAACTTTCTAATTGGAAATTACAGGAGGGGGGGGGGGCGTATAAAAATTCAGATTTTTTTTATTTTGTGACACACTGTATTTTCACTCTCAAAACTGGTACACAGGTACAGAGTAACTTTTGACCACATTTTGACCATTTTTTAAATGGAAGTCATACCTCTCTTAACAGTGAATAGTTTTCATGGTCGTAGGTTTGAAAATAATTCCCACGGCTTAGCATTCATTTTTTCCGCCAGCTACTACAACCAGCTGATGAGATAAAGGCTGCATCAGCACTTACAAGACACCCTGTAGAATTACATACTATGAATTATATATATATTCTGTGCGAACATACCCGGTACTTACCACTTTCACTGCGCGGGTTCATCACCGTTATCTTGTTCCAGCCGGCAGTTGGTTAACACCACCGTGGCGTCACGTCACGTCACGAATGCGAGCTGATCCCTCCGTCAAAAAGTCTCGCCACAGAGAGCAACAGGCCTCTACAACGATACAATTATTCAACCATTACACTTCACTCATAGTTAGAAAAATTGACGGCAGATCCCTACACATATAACAAGCATTATACAGAAACAGACTTCCCGTTAGGTACACAATACATACACGCACAGCTTCCAGCATGGCCCAGGTCTTCTTGGACCATGTGCTAAAATCTCTTCATTGAGACAGAGCGGCAGGCCATGATCTGGTTAGGAGATCCCATTATATACAAGTTGACACCTTTGGGATGTCAACAACTCGAGGTCAGGTGAGAAATAAATTAGTCATACTCCTATGGGGGGCGTTTTTAGCGTATCTTTTTCGAGCGTATCTAAATTTGAATGGGATTGCTGAACAATACTATTTTCACATGATTAGCGTTGCCACAAAAGTGACTATACGAAAAAAGTTCATCTTTGTTCAACCGCAAAACTTCTTTTCGGATGTTTTACGTGCTGTGGGTAAACATATTTTATGATTCAATGCCGCCCCTTTTCTTGAAATAAATTTTTGAAATTTTCTTACCTATGCCTCGCATAGTGCTAAGGATGGATTGGGCTTGCCTGTTAGAAATTCTACAGATCTGGTGATGAAATACATTGATGAAAACTCCACTGAAACAACATTTAAACACTAACTTGAACTTAAAAGTATTAAAATTTGTCGGAATGTAGAAACGTTTCATAAAAGTCGCCTTTTACAGAATTGAAAATTATGCAACAAGACCCTAACGTGTTTCCAAGAAAGGAATTCGTCACGATCACAAGGAAAAGTCGATAAACGATAAAAAACAAAAAAGTCGATAAAGTCGAAAATACTTCATGAAAATCAGGGGAGAACTCAAAAATGTTTTCCAAGACATTGGCTTAAAAAAAAAGAAGCCTAAATCATAAAATATTTTGGAGAAGTACAATACGTGAACAAGCCAAATCATCCGGCCAACGCACGATAATAAATTTTGCTTCGCTTAGATAAATTTTAAACATGATAGCAGATTTTTTCTATTTTTTTTTTGCAAGTTTTTAATTTGTAGAAAAAATTACATAAGCGAAAATTAATTTGAAAGAATTAAAAAATATATTTTTTCAAAAAACAGTAGCACTCTGGGTACATATTTGTAATTTTTAAATAACCAGTGGAGTTTTCTCTTAATTTTTGTTTGAAATCCATTCTAAAGGATTATCTGATCGCTAATCCAAATCGAAAATACAAACTACAGATTTTGCCATTTTATATAGTTTATTTTTGAAGTTTTATGCAGTAGGGAAATTATTATTATTTTTTTGGAATAAAAAGCTTAATTTTTGGCGTGGGAATAAAAGAATTTTCAAAAAATATTCATTAGTTTTTGAGAAAATATTTTTTCCTCCTAAATTCACTATATAGACCAAAGTGCGATGTCCATCTTATGATTCTTTTTAAAACTCAATATAATGCGCGTCTGGTTCAAGAGATCTTGGTCAAACATCGCAATAACTCCAAATAGAAAGAAGAAAGCGTCGTAAAAAAACGAAATATGGCATTTTGCTCAGTCTTAAATGGGAAAGAAACACAGCTGAAATGTTATATTCTTTAAGCAAGCCCGTAGCCAGAAATTTCGTTCGGAGGGGACCACTTTCATTTCGGGGAGGGGAGACCAAAGTGATAGAACAATAGATGTGGCCATCTTTTTCCCTTTTTTCGGTCATTTTCTCACATTTTGGGTGGAGACCAGACCAACACCCCCATAGATAAAATCCCCGCGATCAGCCTCCACTCCGTGACGTCACGACTTCAGTGTGGAGGCTTTCTTATCTATAGGGGGTGTTGGTTCAGCGCACAC
This sequence comes from Pholcus phalangioides, assembly GCF_987345545.1. NCBI lineage: Eukaryota > Metazoa > Arthropoda > Arachnida > Araneae > Pholcidae > Pholcus > Pholcus phalangioides. The sequence continues at coordinate 34,318,731 of NW_028301600.1, read as the reverse complement.
GAGCTCTAAGGAAAGAGGATTCGTTTTCTCTTTAGTCTAGTACGCTCACCAGGCAAGTGAGAGGACGTGGGTTCGATTCCTCGCGCAAAGCCAGGTGAATTTTCTTTCCTGAATTTTTATCTTCACATCAGCCAGCTGTCTAAACCTTCGCACACACAGAACGTCTTTTGTTGCATCAGGTGAAAATTAAATCTTCTACATATCGTTCCAATTTTAGCATATGTGCTAGCCAAGCGATTACAACGATTATACTGTAGTACCCGTGAACAAAATTTTTCTGCAATAATATATAAATGCAACGGAAAGAATTATTTCATTGAGACGGAAAAAACGTGTAAAAGCAAGCTTTACTTTGCATTAGAAATTTTTCATAGGTACAATATTAATTCAACAACAGTATTGACAACATATAGGCTCGATAGAGTACTGAGCTAGTAATTTTTTTTTATTACTGGTAATAGTTAATAATTCCAGTTTTTATTCACAAAATGTATAGTTACACTGTAAATTAAACTTAACAAGAAATACTTTCAAATGAATTTGGCACTTGGAATACGAAAATAATGTAACATATCACATAAAAGGAACATTCATTAAATTCATGATTCCATTTTTTTCATTTGCTTAGTTTGGATGGTTGACTTCTATATCATGTTTTATATTCGAGAGGCAAAAGCTTTCTCACTATTCGTGTAATCTATAATTTGAATTTGTGAATATACATATAGATTTTATATTACCTATATTTTATAAATATAAGAATTGGCGCAGAATATATATCCCAGAAATTGAGATGTTTTATTTGTTGAGAATGTGTTTTAGATTAAAATTTTGAGGTTTTCTCGAAAAGATACATTAAACTTCTTTCATGCTCAATAATACTGCATATATATAATAATTTCGATCGCAAATAAATTCTCCAAATCGTGATACTCTGCTCTAAAATTTGGCACAAAAATAGGAAAAATATGTAAAACACGTTTCATTTAAATCATCAAGCGTTTCTTGCTGAATTTTTGCAACACGTCAAAAAGTTTGTTATGCAATCGACGTGCGTGTAATGACATTGATGTTAGTTAAAAGACATAGACGATGCAAAATGATAATACTAAAATTGTTCTCATTAGAGGATAAAATGATTTACCAACTCAAAGTGGCACAGTTAAGAATTATGCGTATTATTTTAAATGTATTTAAACGTTATGTATACACAAAATTTTATTAAAATCAGTAATGAAGCACTTCAATGAGATCCGGTGATTTGGTTCCGGTGTAAACAGGACAAGTAGTACTTCATTACATTAAATGTCAAACATCTAAATGAACATTACATATTTGAGCATCATCTGCACCAACAGAAGAGTCAACTTTCACTATATCGGACGGAACATTCCAAAATATATTTTACTTTTACAGATGGAAGACAAGGAATTTTCAGTTTCTTTTGTTTGTTTTTTTGTCCAGAAAAGGGGTAAAACCTTTTTTCCCTCAATGGAATGATTAAGCTATTTTCTGTTTACCGGCACCTCTAGTGACATCAAAAAGAAGTCTTCCGGCGAAGCCTCCAATAAGAGCTCCGATCCAATAAACAGTGAAATGTTCAATCCATGTGTTGCCTTTGCAGCCAAGCGTTAAGGCAGTTGCAAGAACTGGATTGAAAAATCCTCCAGTTGTGCTGGTAGCTGAAAGGAAAAATATATATAATGCGAATTTATCCCTTTATCTACCACGTTATGAAAAAATAAACTAAGAGGATACAATGAATCCCACTTATAACGTTCCCCGCTTAGTACGACTTATATTCGTGGTCCCAACGCTTACTAATACTCAACGAGATATCCCGCTTAAAGCGTTTTTCCCCACTTACAGTGTTTTTCATGACGGTTTTTTGAAAAATGATATAAGTGGGATCCACGGTAAAATGTATACTAGTATTATTTGGTAGGTCATCTTAATTATAATTAAAGACAAAAAAAAAAAAAAACAACAGAAAATAAAGTCAACCTCAGCTATAACGACATCGAAGATTCTATGAAATTTTATCGTTATAGCCGAGGTATCATTAGAACCGAGATCGACGTTTTCATAAATTTGTTCAAGCAAAAAATTTAATCAGATGCAATGAAATATTGTATTGTGCATGAAACTATTATTTCGTAATGATTAAAACACGGCCGTAATTACGATTTTTGAGATGGGGGGCAAACTTGATTTTGTAACCCTCACTATATACTATATAAAATTCAATGATTTTATAATGTTATTTTTGCTCCGCCCCCCCCCCCAAAACTTGCCAAAATCCCTACAGTTTTCGCCCTTCGCCCCCTCTAGTTTCGGCCCTGTATTAAGGGTGATCATATCTGATCGTGAAAAATATGGACAATTGGGATCATTAATACGGCATATTGAATTTTCTCGACAAAAAATGTCCATTGCCAACAAAAAATTGTCTAAACGAGAGAAAGAAGCGTTGTCCTTCAGTTTATGCTATCCCTTCCCAACTTTTCTCCGATTTTTGAATTCAAACATGTCAGCGAATATTGCACTTGGAAACGTGGAAATTTTTGTTGGTCTCAAGAAAGACAAAGCAACAACAACTTTCTAATTGCTGCTTTGAGAACAGGGTATCCATATGAAAATATATAATTTTTATATTTAAATAACTATACAACCCCTTGCAACATGAGTGGCATATCTGAGTTCTACACGTTATTTGGATACCTATAAAAAACCAACGAATTCTCCAATGAAGATTTTTATGCGATAAATATATGTATACACGGCCTATACATCTCATAAAATCATTATCATACCAGCAGAAAATATAAATGAATAAAAAGATGCATCAAAAACGGTATACCATATCGTAACAACATTTTTTAAGAAAACAGAAAAAAGTAGCATCGAATATGTGGCATCGATGAAATTAACCCTTTAGAGTGGCAATCGCGAAACATCTCGTCAAACTTGCTTTTAACACGATTTTATTTCAAATGGGGGCAGTTATAATGCGGACCAGGAAAATTGAAAACAAAACCGCTTAAAGGGTTAAAGATCTAAATAATTGGTTAACAGTGAATAGTTTTCATGGTCGTAGGTTAGAAAATAATGACCACGGCTTAACATTTTTTCCGCCAGCTACTAAACGCAATAGAAGCGAAAAAATATGTTTGGACACACATATGAGAAACAAAATATTTATTCTGAATTCACTACGTAGAAATTTAGTTACTCCATCGCAGTAGGAAATCCCCGCAGCAATGGTGTTAGTTAATTATCTTTGGTAATGAAGCAATCATTTATTTTTGTGTAATTTGTGAACCCATTACAGAATGAGGGATAGGTTTGTCTCCTGAACGTTTGTTAAGCTTCAGTGAAATGAAGTGTCTCATTTTCTACTTGAAGCGAGTCCAATTTTTCAACCTCACATTCCAATGACATAAAACAAACACAAATCTAGCTTAAACTGAATTTCGCTAAATGATTTTATACCATTTTTTTCGGCTGCAACGCAATGGCATAAAACTTAGTTTCCTTGTAAAAGTCAATAACAGATTTGTACCTGCTAAAACGAGAATTGTCGTTGCAACAGAATTTGCTAGAATAGCTGCATTAGCGGACCAAAAATTAAATTCCAAAGCCACAACTCGGCTTATCAGTGTTATGATTCCTTCTATCAAGGCACCATAGAACATGTTCACCTAAAAAAAATGTAAAAAATTATACGTATTAGCAATTATAAAGAAAAACGAAAAGACTAAACACGTAGATATGTGCACATGTAACCAAAATTAAAGCCCGAACGCTATTGGCAACAACTCGGCTTAATGAGGAAAATAAGAAATTTCAAAAAAGTAACTCGTGAAAAGATGTGGGTGATAGACAGTGAGTGATGATATATTTCTGAATAACATTTACATATATTATGCTGATTCTGTACCATTTTTAGAACTATGTATTCAAAGAAAAAAACATGAAAAATTGAATAGATAATGGAAATTCAGAAATAATGAAAGAAATAATTTCAGAATGAATAAAAATTTTGAAACAATGAAAGAAATGATTTAGAATGAATGAAAATTCAGAAACAATGAAAAAAATGGTTACAGAATTGAAATATTTCCAAATTCAAATTTATTGCTCTGGTCACAAAACCTATTGCAAAAGTGAAAGAAAAATAAGATGCATTTGACGGTACAATTAAAGATAAAATCGACTATATACAGCCGAACTTGGTTAATTAGAAGTTCAAAGTAACTGGAAAAAAATTTGAATTATATATCCAAATTTCTCGAATCATCCAATTAATCTATTCTGGATCTGCAAAATGACTACAAATCGTAACTTAATCATCAACATTCACATAGGATAATAATTATCAACTATTAAAATTTTATAATCAGTTACGAAACTGCTTCCCAAATTTTAATAATCTATAATAGTAATTGATCTTAGTTGCTACATCATTCGACTGTTCTAGGATCAGCATCACTGTAGAATTTCTTGACCATGTTTACAGTCTTATTTAAGGAAACAGTTCATGATCAACAGTTATGAAACTGTTTCCCAAATTTTTCTTATCATTCTTACGCTATTAACGAAATGTACTTTCATTAACGTAATACGATCTGAACTTTCCAATGCTTTCCATACTCTTAATGGCGACAAAAAGATTCAGATTTTGAATACTTCACTTTGATCTATAGGTTGAAAAGCATAATTAGTATTATGTGGTACACAGTCTCGATGCACTCCAGCTGAACAATGTTAAAATGGGCATTTAAATCATGAAACAAAATAGTAAAGAGAGAGAAAAACAGAATTTTCAAACTTTTATTAGTATTTCAAAAATTGTTGTTCAACAACTTGATCGAGAAAAGCAAAATCAGGTTTCTTGTACAATTTTACCAAACTAAATTTACTCCTACAAAACTCATGATTTTTTTTCCTCCAAATTCGAATTATCCAGGAAAATCGAAAAAAAATTCCAATTAAACAATAAATTTTAACATTAACTTAAATGGGAAACTCAAGGGGAATTCATAAAAGTTCGAATTATCCAAAATTCTAATTAACACCGTTCTACTGTACTTGAAGACATATGATATAGGGGTAATCCAATTATATACATGCATATTATGTGATTAATTCATACACTGTTTCGCAATAATGCAGTAAGGGGTACAATTAAATACTAGAGTCGAAAAACACTGTACAAAATTTAAATACAATAATAGGATTTGTAAAAACGGATATATAATTCAAACGTATCCCGAAACATATTGAAGTGTCAGAAACCAGACTATTTTGTATATGAAATTATCGGCATTCTTTTTACAACGTATGAGAAGGATTGGCTTATTATAGGGGTTCCCAAGTATTCAATTATGTAGTAACTTTAAACTCTATCCCATTATCACGTGCTACCAAGTCTGTTATCATTTCATTACAGAAAGAGCAAATCTCATTCCGGGATTCATTGCTATTACTCTTCCGTTTATAAAGATTGAATCCAATCAGAATCTACGTTGGGTGAAAACCCGTTTTGCAAGAATTTCCAAGTTCCCATCAAGATAATTTGCCTGTCCGAAATTCGTTTTTAAAAGTTTTTATTGGGGAAAATTGCGAAGAGTTTTGAAGGCAGGTCATTTTGTGTGCTTTGATCTCTCGGTGATTGAATGAATAGAGGAATGTAAGTACGGATAGTGAACACTCACTTGTCTTAGGAAACTAAAACCGCTTTCGTCCAAGCTGTGGCATACGGAGCTTAACCAGTTCGCTGAGAAGTTGACTGTATTTCCCGCATTTTCGGTCAACCGGAGATAGCATTTCTTAGAGTATCTATGTTCTGGCATTATCAGTAATCGGATCCAAAAACCTAGAAATATTTTTTTTAATTCAACGACAACCGGGAATTGTCCAAATTCTGCTCTAATCACTTAGCCTGGAATTCGTCGTGGGAGAAGGAAAATTTTCCTGTGAAATCTATACAAAATGGTTTCAAGGTCAGCTAAATACATATCCCTAGGGAACCAGGCAGCAGTGCCGTACAAAGCAGATGTTAAAATTAGAATAAAGTCTAAAAGCAATAGACATAGAAGATTGTTTACACTTCTTTAGAATTGACCAAACGGAAGATGATGATGCCAATTTGGCTTTTGCGATGCGATCGATCTTAGTTTTGCCAGGTGAAAACTCCCGTTTGAAGAGAAGGGTATTCCATCGGAATTACATCTAGTGGTCTGCTTCCAAGAAACTATCTCTCATCTCATCTGATTTTACCCCCTATTCTGCATACCATCAGTTTTGTTTTATCAACATTAACGCTAAGGCCATAATCTCTACAAAACTTTCCCAGAATATTTATTTTTTTCTGTAACCCGATTGGACCCGCAATTATCACCATATCATCCGCATAAAATAAATAGTGTATTGCTGAATGGCTACTGACACAGATTGGGATTACGGACTATTTCTGACGCATTCAGTCTCTCTACTAATTCAGGTTTTTTTTTCAAAGTACATTGAAAAAAAATTGCCGCCAGAATTTCGTCCTGGAGAATCCATCACCTAATTTGCACTGCCTCTGAGAGTCCCTCGTTGGTTCTTACTCTCAGAGAAGCTCCTGCATACATTTCTTTGATCAGGGCACTACATCGAGGACCCAGGCTAAGTCTCTCGAGTGCAAGCCTTAACATGCGGCATGAAACAGAATTACATGCATTTTTAAAATCAACATATAAGCCCAAGGGCAGGCATTGTACATATAGCCTGTCCTTGGGCTTTTAAGCACTTGTTGTATTAAACAATGGGAAGAGTAAAAATATGATCTATACCTATATCCCTCTCGAAAGCCGGCTTGTTCTTCAGGGATAGCATTGTACAAATTTAAAGTAAAGTTTAATGGAGGTTTCACACTGGAGCTATACGGTAATAAATACGACAATCAATGCATCTTGCGATGAACACTAAGGCTGCGGTTATAGTGGAGCAAAGAGATACGAGTTCCAAGAATCGCTATCGGGTATGAGAAAGAAATGCATAGGGGTGGAGGAAGAGACACATCTGCGCATAGTAAAAGAGGATAGAGAAGATGGCCGGAGAGGGGTTCTGAAATGTAAGGGTGTGATGATGAAGAGAAAGAGAAAAGAAAGGGGGGGGGAAATGATCAATCAGCAGATAGCGAAAATCCCCACCTCGATGTGAAAACAAACACCGTTGTTCGAATCCCGCACCTCGTTGAGTGCTCTTTTTCTTCCTCTCGAGTATGTGAGGTGTAGAACAAAACAATACAAATGTTTTTTCGTCGCTAGTCACTATTATGCACTTCTGTACCTCGTGATCGCCTCACTATGTGTTTGGCCTAAGGGTGGATTCACATGGACAAATACTCACCCTGTCGTGTCAGACACGGCAAACATTCTTTAACATAAAAGTGTCTGTCTGCGCCTGCACAGCTACTATCCGATATAGATATGAATACGTTCATTAGTTTTATCCTAAAGAATGTTTGCCGTGTCTGACACGACACGGTTAGTGTCTGTAGATATGAATCCCCCTAAATCGAAAAGGATTGTTAAAAGCATGAAATCTCTATTGAAGCAACAAATTAGGTTCACACTGGCACGATCGCGATACTGCAGCAGCATCTGCCGGAGTTTTATCGGATTGAGAGACAAAGAAAGTTTATCGGTCCATTCAACGTATCGTACGACACAAAGAAGGATATTTCAGAAATATTTTCATATAAGAAACTGGTTGAGCAGAATCAAAGCCTCCTAGATAGAGGTAGTATTCAGGAGGCTTTGGCAGAATCCATGTTTATATGGAACTACATTTTAAAAAATTATTCCCATACCGATTCGACTGGTTTAGCATGGAAGCTGAAAAATTGAAGGACACCGGTATGAAAAAAAAACAGCACATGGGGGAACCTTTCTTTAAAAATTTCAATAGCCTCTACATTATTAGGCTCATCATCATAACATGATTTCTCTCTCCAAAGGCATAATAACAGAAATAATAATAACAGAAATTAATAATAACAGAAAATTGTGGTTTTTTTACTTGTTGTAACCTACCCACGTATGTCCATTATATACGGCGGTTAACGGAAACTTTGCCTCCGATATTTCGCTCCCAGAAATTTCACCTGACCTGACCGTATGAGTGACCATACAAGTGATCACACGAGTGACCAAGTGAGTGGATCAGTGAGCATACAAGTGACCAGGTTAGTGACCATATGCGTAAGCATGTGAATGGGAGTGACTGTGTGAATGACCAAGTGAGTGGGTGAGTAACTGTGTGAGTGACCAAGTGAGCGAGTGAATGACCATTTATGTGGCCAAGCGATTGATCGTGTGAGTAACCAAGTGCGTCCACTCACTCATATAGTCAATCGCGCACTCACTTGGTCACTCTTACACTCACTCAAACGATCACTCACCCACTTACATGGTCACTCATACGGTCACTCACCCAATCACTTTGTCACTCACACGGTCAGTCACTCGGTCACTCATACTGTCAGGGCAGGCGGAATGTCAGGAACGAAATGTACCAGGGGACAAAACGTAGGGGCGAAATGTCGGAGGAGAAATTTCCGGATCCGTATGCGGCAGTGGTTCCCATGGTGAGTGTCGTCAGAGAATTTCTAAAATAAAAACGTCTTGACAAGCAATTTATTTTCCTACGTGCGGGGCACATTTTTTCAAAACAGTGGGATTTTTACAATTTTTACAAAATATGTGAGGTTTCAATCATAATACTGTATAAAACAAAAAAATCCACTGAGATATCTAAAATATTTCTATAACTTTTTGAGATATTTTATATCATGTTATAAAAATTAGATTATTTTCAGCACGTACACCAGACATTGTACACAGAAAACTGCAGCATATATTCGAATAGTTTTGGCACTGTATGCTGCTATGACTGTTATCTGTGCACTGAAATAAAAGTTTTAAGGTACACAAAATAGTCTTTCAAAAAGAATCATCCGATTTAAAAAAATCATAACTATTCAGCTTTTAATCCGTTTTGATCGAATAATGTATAGGTAGAAAGAGGGAAATCTCGAGTTTCACGCAGTTGCCGACAGGTAGCGCTAACGCTCTTCCTTCGGCCACCACTTCAGTTTTTGTCAAAATAGCGACTGCACAACAGAAATCGTTTTGTTTTCTAATCTTCGCGAAGTGTGAGTCCGTAACAACTGTTCATCGTGCTTTTCGTCGACAATTCCCTGGTGTTGAAATTCCTACCGCTCAGAGCATTAGGCGATGTTATAAACAATTCCGAGACACGGGTTGTCTGTGTAAAGGGAAATCTGGCCGTCCCTTCATGTCAGACAAAAATGGGGAGCGCATCCGACAGAGTTTCACACGTAGTCCACAGAAATCCACTCGCAGTGGATGCAAACATGCTCGCAAAAGTTTGGAATGAATTTGACAACCGTATAGACATATTCCGTGTATCCCAAGGTGGACATATTGAGCAAATACAAATACAACGCCACAACAGGCAAATTGCCCAACGAGGTGGCTGACTTAAGAACATCATGAATCCCCGAGCCATTTTTTGGAGGCCCTACCTACTACTGCTACACCACACATGCACCCCCCCCCGCGGAACGCCCAACGAATCGGTACATGCGCGAATGTGCGTGTACGTGTAGTGAAACCTGACGTGAAGTTTTTTGTTTGTTTCTCTGTAATGCTTGTTATGTGTAGTGCTGCCATCTGCCACCAGTTTTTTTTCTAACTATGAGTGAAGTGTTATGATTGAATGATTTATCGTTGTAGGACTGTTGCTCTCTGTGGCGAGACTTTTTAACGGGGAGATCGGCTCGCATTTGCGCCTTGAAGTTGGGAACCACAGAAAACCAACTTCAGCCGACCACCACTGTGGGGTTCGAACCCGAATCCTCGCATCGCGAGTCCGTCACAATAACCACTCGACCACCACAGCACCTTTAATTTGGTTTGTAAGAAAAAACTTTGATTAGCCATGTGATATAAAATTAATCTTAAGTGTCTATGTGTTCAATATTTTTCGTAATATACGCATTTCAAATCGGGTGATTCTTTTTTGAAACACCGGTATTCTCTGAGATATTGTGGTTTTCGTGAATTTTCACAAAAAGTTCAAAATTTTAATTGGATAATTCACATTTACTTCGTCGGGGCCACTGGTCGGCCACCCTTGCCATAAAGCATGAAGGAGGAAAAGGCTGGCTTGGGGGTCCGCCAAAGATCCCATTCTAGGGGTCCTGCCCGAGACGTATGGCCACGGTCGCACCACGGCTTTTGATTTTAATTCTGCAACTCAATAATTTGATTAACACAATAAGCTTGTTGAATGAAATCGATCATAGTTGCAAACGATGTGAAATCTAACACAGTTTAAATTTTTTACGACCTCTCATTTATGTTATGGGGGTATGTGTATGAAACAATACTCAAAACCATATTTAGAGAACAAAAAGTAAAGAGATGGCTTTAATTTTGAAAATTGAGAGCTATATAAGGATAGAGGACATGATTTTTCGGGAAAAAAATTAAGAAACGGAATATAAGAGCGTTCCAAAGGGGCGGCAAAATTTGTAATGCCTAATACGACGAGATCCTGAAATCCATCTCCGCTAAGAGGGGCCGGGGCAACCGCCCTCTTATAAGTTAAAATACGCCCTCACAAATAAAATTTCATCTGAAAAAATGACTAAGGTCTGCGCGAATCATGTATGCTGAAGTAAATTTATTAACATTTCAGCTCGATAAATAATCAATTGCAGTCACATGGAAATTTCTTTATTGCAACAAGAATAAATCGGTATGAAAATGTGACTTGATGAATAATCATTAGAAAAAAATTAAAAACCAATAATTATTTTGAATATGTAAATTCTTAACTCTCTGCTGAAGAAAAGGCTTTTTGAAATTGATCTGAAATATTCAATCCCGTTAGAAGCCAAGATCAGGTATTTTCTTTCACGATCGGCGCTTTTTCCTCTTCGTATAGAACAGCGGTTCTCAACCGGAGCTCCGTGTGCACCTCCCAGGGGCTCCGCGGTGACTCGAGGAAAATAAAATGAATCAGTAGATTTGATAGATAAGTAAATAAGAGAGGGCAGAGAGGCCTACACAAAAAAGGCTCTGCCATAAAATTATATACTGAAAAGGGCTCCGCGAGTCAAAAAAGGCTGAGAACCGCTGGTATAGAGTGATGTTAACCTTGTATTACGTGTTACTTTACGTGTATTCATCCCACCATATTGGCGAATTTATCACCAGATTTGTGAAACGTTATCTATATATATGTTACCGGCAAAGTATGAAATCCAGGCATTCTATAGAATGCCTAGGCATTGTATAGAATGCCTGGTCGTTTCAGGCAAAGTATGAAATACCGGTTTTATTCTATACTTTGCCTAGGCATTCTATAGAATGACTAGTCATTCTATAGAATGCCTAAACACAATCCAGGCAAAGTATGAAATATCTTCTTCCAACAAATCTCTTTAGGGGCGGTATAAAATATTACATAAAATTAAAATTTCGCAGAATTTTCATCATTTTTTCCCGGAAACGTTTCCCTTTCGCTCTCGTGAAAAAGGATCTGTTGAGGGGCGGTATAAAATATTACAATTTCTTCGAATTAAAATTTCGCAGAAATTTTGCCATTTTTTCCCGGAAACGTTTCCCTTTCGCTCTCGTGAAAAAGGATCTGTTGAGGGGCGGTATAAAATATTACAATTTCTTCGAATTAAAATTTCGCAGAATTTTCGTCATTTTTTCCCGGAAACGTTTCCCTTTCGCTCTCGTGAAAAAGGATCTGTTGAGGGGCGGTATAAAATATTACAATTTCTTCGAATTAAAATTTCGCAGAATTTTCGCCATTTTTTTCTCGGAAACGTTTCCCTTTCGCTCTCGTGAAAAAGGATCTGTTGAGGGGCGGTATAAAATATTACAATTTCTTCGAATTAAAATTTCGCATTAATTACGCATAATCATTTATATCGATTACTATGCATAATCACCGATCAAAACGGATGAAATTATTGTGCATAATAACCGGCGATTATGCTTAATCACCAGATTTATCACAATTACTGTATTTTATACATGGCACCAACCTGTAAATGTTGTCAAATTTAGTGCTCAATGATAACAATTCTGAAAAGTGCCCCGCGACGTAAAAAAATTTTGGAACCAGTTTTCTATCACTTTGGTCCCTCCCCACGAAATGAAAGTGATCCCCCTTGAAATGAAATTTCTGGCTAGGGGCCTGATGAAACACATGACGTCAATTATTTCACCACTGACGTAAGCTCCCAAAGCTGAAGTAAATTGCTATCCAAAGAATTCTCGTAATTTTGGTAGATTGTAAAAACCATGTCACTAAGTTTTATTGCACATTTAGGCTAACCAAATTTCTTCGAGAAAAATACCGGAACTCAGGATTTCAAATACGGGTAAAATACGTAACATCGCTAATCATCGCCATAAATGACGCCGAATGTAAGCACAACTGTAAGTTGAAAACTTTTGCAGAAATTTCTTAAAAAACACCAATGGCAGGAAACAAAGCATTACTCTGAGAGAATTGCAGTGAACAAAACTGGATTCCACGAAGTACATTGTAAAATAACGAAATAAAACGTTTGAAGGGGCAAACAATTAAATCAACGTTTAGTATTTGCCGTCTTGCAGTGGAGTAGTTTATGAGCTAGCGTTTTACTGTGGAAGTGTTGGTTCGAACCCCGATTCTCTCGGGCATGGATGTTTATTAACATTAACAAATTCCCTGAACAGATCATACAGGATCTCTTGAACATATTTGAGGATCACTTTATCAAGTAATTAAAAAAACCATGATGTATGTGAGATGAATATTCTTATTCATAGTTGTAATTATAGTGATATAATTTATGCGTCGAAAAATAATTTCAATAGTTGATTTTAATAAAGTATAAAACTATAAGCATCTAAAAGTAGGCTTTGTAGATTCTACAATGTAGAACATTCGTGACAAACCACGGCATTCTTGCAAAAAAAGTCGGGACAGCCAAAATAAAGTGAAAATACGGGAATGTCCCGGGAAATGCGTGACATATGTGTCATATGCATAAGGTCACCACAAAACGTTTGCTAAGTAGGCCTATATTTTGCTATTTATCTTTTATTTTCACTGTCCCGCATTTGTTTTTCAAAATGTCCCGTATTTTCGACTAAACTCACTTGACTCGCTGAAACTCGCTCAATCTTGACTGAAAACGTGGAGGAAGATAATTTTAATTTCTTACAAATCACGGTACGATTAATTATGATTGTAAACATAAACGTTCATGTCGTATATATATTTGTGACGTGTTTCTTTTTTACATAACAAAAGCTAGACATTTTTAAAAAAATATCAATAACATAACATTTATTTTGTGAAATACATTTTTATTTACAGCAATTTATAGTAGTCCTTCTTCGTACATACCCATCAGCATTTCTTTCCCATCACACACACAATTTAAACCATAATTATCAATTTTTCAACATTTGACAATTTTTTGAGAGATAGAATAGCAATAAGCACGGTGACCATACATCCCGTATTTCTCGGGACAGTCCCGGTTTTCTTCTGTTTTTTTGCTGTCCCGACTTTTTTGCAGAAATGTCCCGAGTTTTCAAATATTTTCAACGAAGTCAACTTTTATTCTTCAAATCAACGATTAAAATTATCTTTCCAGCTTAGAAATTACATCACAATAATGAGGCTTTTGGAATAGACATCATAATCATCATCAGCATTGGCGTACTCAAAGGGAACCCCCCCCCCCCTCTCCGAGCCAAGATTATAGTGTTATTTTACAGGAAAAAAGGTAAAACCCCCTCAGAAGGTAAAAAAATCTCAATTCCCCCTCGAGAAAATTCTGCGTACGCCTATGATCATCAGTATCACTTGGAGGGACAAGCACAGCATGTTTTTCCCATGGAAAGCAATGTTAAAATTGTCGAATTTACCTTAGAAATGTGGAAATTTAGTAGGGTTTTTCGCCTCATCAATAATTTTAAAAATTGAACTGAATTCTCGAAAAACTGAGTTCGGTTAGAAATATGAAGCACAAAAAATTAAATATAAAATAATTAGCCGGACCTACTTTTGAGTTAGAAATTCATGCAATAACATTGATTTATATCTTCTCAAGCACAAAAATGAGAATTAATACTTCTGTATTGTTTTATAACATCCAATATCATCAATCTATATAGTTTAGGATGTTTTGAAGTTAATTATGGGCCCATAAATTACACTGAAGAAATTCCGCAGCTTTAATCAAGCATTTTTTGAAGCAAAAGCAGGCAAATCGATAACTTGAGCTTCAAGAAAATTTTCGAAATATCTAGCACCCATCAAAAAGAAAAAAAAACCAATTCATTTCTACGTTTCTTTAATTTTGATTTATATCTTTCATGAGTTGCGCAGGAAGTCGCCATATTGGTTACCATGTATGTCCCTCCAGAAAAAGGGAAATATCACGTGATTCAAAAAGCCTCATTAAGAGACTAAAAACAAGAATATTCATCCCACACATTTGTCATGTTTTTTTTTAATTCACTGCAATTTGAAGTGGCGCTTTATTTCTCGCGATTGGCGAATTTTCTGTGATTTTAGCACGAGTTAACGACTTCGCTTACTTTTGGCATCATTTAGCGATAATTGACATTGTCCCACATTTTCCCGTATTTCGAATCCCAATTTCACGTATTTTTCTTGAGCAAATATGGTCGGCCTAACAATAAGCAATTCTTTACTTAGGATCTCTATCTCCCGTATTTCCACCGATAAAATATGGTAAACCTACGTATACCAATTTGTTTTCCGTGACCGACATACCACGGTCACTTTCCCTCGAACAGATGAGTTAACGGGCGCTTTATACATTATATTTTTTGTTCATAAATCCGTAGATGAAAATTTCGGTTACTTCAAGACAAAATGATATCGCATAATCCACATTTGCAAGTTCCATTTATCAATGATGAAATATTAACAGAAAGACGAAACGGGGGTCTTTTTTGACGCTGCACGCTGTTTAAGCTTACATATCTCTGCTAAGAATAAACCGAACCACCTGGAATTTCTGGACTTTTCCTGATTTAGCATGTTCTTATTGTATACCAAAGCTTCCTTTCGTCATCTTTTTTAACAACGAAGCTACGAGCGGATATACCTAGAAAGACCGAAGGGGGCCATAGTGACCCTTCCTTATATTCTAGCACAATATGCGGTAAATACTACTATCGTCGTCACAATTGATTTCTAAGTAGGTTATAATCCTTCTGAAAGTCTTTTTTGCATTTGACCTTGTGTGTGAACTTTCTTTTCCTCTCATTCTTCTCTGCAAGTGTCGTCAGCAGGTGTGTGATTTTTGGTTTTTGTCAAGCATTCTTGCCATATTATCCGTTAAATTGTTTATTCTGGGACGTAGAAAATTTGAGTGCATGTGATCTTCTCAAACAGTTAGTTTAGAACATAGTTTCCCAAACTTTTTGTTCCATCGCCCCCTTCTTCAGATAAATTTTTCCCTCATCACCCCCCAACTCAAACGAACCCATAGTATCCTATGTTATACCCGTGGCTTCTATCGCCCCCTTGGCCCTTTCTATCGCCCACCAGGAGGCGATATCGCCCACTTTGGGACACATTGGTATAGAATGACGAGAAAACGTATATTTACTGAAGAAATACTCCAGGAGATGCTCCATTAGATGAGAGAAACTCTGGAAGCAGTTATGATGAAAGTGCAGAAGAGCATAGACCTTCCCTATGTCGAACTGTAGTGAAGAAAGTAGCGGCTCTGATGAAGATTTAAATCAATATAAAATTATTTCTCGGGCGCGGTAGCCCAGGTCGATAAGATACTCGCATAAAGTACCAAAGGATGTTTAGAGGTGTCGCGAGTTTGATACCCGGTTCGTCTTTGTCAGAAAACTTTCCTGGCACAGGGGTACAACAGACACGGCGACTTGACCGCATGAAGTCCCCCATTGAGGAGTTAGTGCACCAACCTCTCGATGAGCTTAGAAACAAGCTTGCCGTTCGGAGTCGGCAATAAATTGTAGGTCCCGGTCTAATTAGCTCTCGTGTGCAGAAAATGACAGTGGTGTGACTCATTATAACTCGTTGAAGCCACAGAAACGATCTAAGAAACTGCAGCAGATGGGAGCATATGGAAAATCATAGAACCTTCCTCAACTTTAGGATGTCGAGGATCACAAAATATATTGAGAGAAAATCAAGGCCCCACATTTTATGCGTTCAAAAAACATAAATGAAAGTGTTCTGGGTTCGTGACGCCTTATTTTCTGCGACAAAATGATTCGACATATACAGAAGCTGAAGCCCATCGTCGTCTAAATGAAACTTCTTGATCAGTTTCTTTGCTTGAACTGGATGCAACGATATCCATTATGTATGCAAGAGGTGCAAAAAACTTCCTACTGAATTCATTGTGGTCGTCGAGATTTGGGGTCCTCTATTTTTTCCCCAAACAATGACAAGATATCGTTTCAAAGAAATTTTGAAATTCATGCGATTCGATCTGACCAATTTTCTCTTGCATGTTCACTATGGATTTCATTCATAGAATACAGTGCGACTTGCTACAAACCAGGGCCCAATCTAACTGTGGACGAACAACTTCTACCCTCAAAAGCAAGATGTCCATTTACACAGTATATCCCAAGTAAGCCAGACAAATTTGGGATAAAATTCTGGCTTCTTGCCTGCGTTGATTCCAAATATATTCTGAATGGACAGAAAATCAGTTTCGATTACACTGGGACAGATAACACCAGACCAGCAAATCAACTTGTCTATGAATATGTAATTCGATTAGTCAAACCTTATCTAGGAGAATGTCGAAACAAACAAAAAAAGATGATTATTTTACATCACTGAGATTATGTGCATTTTTGAAAAGGACAAGCTTGGTTGGGACCCTTCAAAAAGACCGTCGTGAGGTACCTCCAACTGCAAAAACAGGAACACAGAATCTATACTCGTCGATAGTATTCAAAACTGGAACTGATATCACGCTGACATCTTATCAGAGAAAAAAAAAATTAAAAATGTTCTAGTTTTGAGTTCACTTCATACTGATGTCACTATCAACGAAAACGTGAAAAAGACCCCAGAAACAGTTGCCTACAATAACGAAATTAAATATGGAGTCGACATCGTGGATCAAATGGTGCGATTATACACGAATAAGAATGGAAGTCATCCCTGGCCAATGCATGTTTTCGGAAAAAATTACGAACCTCAACAGATCCTTTTTCACGAGAGCGAAAGGGAAACGTTTCCGGGAAAAAATTAGGAAAATTCTGCGAAATTTTAATTCGAAGAAATTGTAATATTTTATACCGCCCCTCAACAGATCCTTTTTCACGAGAGCGAAAGGGAAACGTTTCCGGGAAAAAATGAAGAAAATTCTGCGAAATTTTAATTCGAAGAAATTGTAATATTTTATACCGCCCCTCAACAGATCCGTTTTCACGAGAGCGAAAGGGAAACGTTTCCGGGAAAAAATGGCGAAAATTCTGCGAAATTTTAATTCGAAGAAATTGTAATATTTTATACCGCCCCTCAACAGATCCTTTTTCACGAGAGCGAAAGGGAAACGTTTCCGGGAAAAAATGGCGAAAATTCTGCGAAATTTTAATTCGAAGAAATTGTAATATTTTATACCGCCCCTCAACAGATCCTTTTTCACGAGAGCGAAAGGGAAACGTTTCCGGGAAAAAATGACGAAAATTCTGCGAAATTTTAATTCGAAGAAATTGTAATATTTTATACCGCCCCTCAACAGATCCTTTTTCACGAGAGCGAAAGGGAAACGTTTCCGGGAAAAAATGACGAAAATTCTGCGAAATTTTAATTCGAAGAAATTGTAATATTTTATACCGCCCCTCAACAGATCCTTTTTCACGAGAGCGAAAGGGAAACGTTTCCGGGAAAAAATGACGAAAATTCTGCGAAATTTTAATTCGAAGAAATTGTAATATTTTATACCGCCCCTCAACAGATCCTTTTTCACGAGAGCGAAAGGGAAACGTTTCCGGGAAAAAATGACGAAAATTCTGCGAAATTTTAATTCGAAGAAATTGTAATATTTTATACCGCCCCTCAACAGATCCTTTTTCACGAGAGCGAAAGGGAAACGTTTCCGGGAAAAAATGACGAAAATTCTGCGAAATTTTAATTCGAAGAAATTGTAATATTTTATACCGCCCCTCAACAGATCCTTTTTCACGAGAGCGAAAGGGAAACGTTTCCGGGAAAAAATGACGAAAATTCTGCGAAATTTTAATTCGAAGAAATTGTAATATTTTATACCGCCCCTCAACAGATCCTTTTTCACGAGAGCGAAAGGGAAACGTTTCCGGAAAAAAAAAAGAAAATTCTGTGAAATTTTAATTTTATGTAATATTTTATACCGCCCCTAAAGAGATTTGTTGGAAGAAGATATTTCATACTTTGCCTGGATTGTGTTTAGGCATTCTATAGAATGACTAGTCATTCTATAGAATGCCTAGGCAAAGTATAGAATAAAACCGGTATTTCATACTTTGCCTGAAACGACCAGGCATTCTATACAATGCCTAGGCATTCTATAGAATGCCTGGATTTCATACTTTGCCGGTAACATATATATGTATAAACGACACATCTATTGAAATGTTTTTCCCCAAAATCAACACTTTTTTGCCAAAATGTGGCATGTTCTCCTTCATTATCAAGTCAAATTTTTTGAGAGAAGGTGCATACAGTGCATAGTGTTTACTGCACACGATCGTTTTTTTATGCTGCCGTGTTGATCAGGCTGCACGTTGATCAATAAAACGGGGCAATATTTTTTCAGTTATTTTAAAATTTCATCGAAACAGAGTTACGCGTGAAAAGCTTCAACGAAGATTATAAAAATGGTAGCTTGACGCAGGGGACTGGTGGAAACAGTAAAGCAATAACAACGATTCAATCAGAAACTTTGAATCAGACTAATTATTTTATAAATTGTCAAATTCAAAATGATTAATGGTAACGGATTTTTTTCTATTGTTTATATATTGATCGAATCCCATTTTCATACCACACGTAATTCCACATGTTGCAATAAAGATTTTTCATTTCCTTGTAGCTGCAATTGATTTTTATCCGCGCTGAAATGTTAATAAATTTTTATTTCGCGTTTTTACAAGAAATATTTAGACACAACATTTAAATTTATTCCAGCCTGCATGATTCGAGCATAACTTGGTTGATTTTTTGGATGAAATTTCATTTGGGGGCGTATTTATAAGCTCCGGGCACCTCTTAGCAGATACGGACTTCAAGCTTCGCCGTATTAGGCATTACTAATTTTTCCTGCCCTTTGGGCCCCCGATATATATATATATATATATATCTCGTTTCTTATTCTTTTCCCCGAAAAATCGTGTCTATCCTTATATAGCTCTCAATTTTCAAACTTAAAGCCATCTCTTTACTGTTTGTTCTCTAAATATGGTTTTGAGTATTGTTTCATATACACACCCATAACATAAATGAGAGGTCGTAAAAATTTTAAATTGTATTTGTTAGACTTTTTTCTTCGTGACAGTTTGTAACTGTGATCAATTTCATTCCACAACCTTATTGTCAGGGGCGGCTCGAGCTTACCTGCCGCCCGGGTACGAAACCTCATGTGCCGCCCCTAAACACGACACTGGCGGTAGGCTGACAGGGATCCAGTGTAGAGGGAAAAAAACTGCTTTGTTTTTTCCCGATTTTTCTTAAAGATTAGGGGCCGTTCAAGTATTATGTAAGCAAATTTTTAGCCATTTTTGACCCTCTCCCCCCCCCCCTTGTCAGCAAAAGTAAGCAAAACGCTGACCCCCTCTCCCTTTGTCATCAAAACTTCGTCATCAGTTCTGCCCCTCTGAATCCTAACTCATAATTGGTGGGATCAGAGACGTACACGGGGGGGGGGGGGCATAGGGGCTCGTGGCCCCCCGGCTATCAAAAATTTATTTTTTTAATGCAAAAAATAATAATCTTTTTTAATTGAAATTTCGGAAGAAAATACCTTTATATGTTATTATAATCAAAATTTCCGTTAATTTCAATGCTATTTGAAAGCTATGAACTCAAAATTTATCTTTAATAAATTCATTGCGACACACCCTCTAAGCCATATAATGATAGATGCGGGCGTTTCGTGCATAAAAACTATTTTTTCGCAATTTTTGTAATTATTTTTATCTTTTATCCCTGATTCAGTGTCCATAGGCAGCCTAGAGCCATTTTTCGCTGGTTTAATCTAGAGCCCCATATAATATGGGTATAAAGATGCCTTCATTCCGATCCTCACAAGCAGTCGATGGGAGAAAATATCTTAAAAGATTTTCAAAAGATTTTGAAAAAAAAAATCTGTCTTTTCGGAAAAATATGAAAGAAAAGTTCCAAAAACATCCAATGTTCCAAAAAAAAAAAAAAAATTCAGGGGATATCAAAGAACTCTGCAAATAGAAAAAAATGGGAAGGGGGAGGTTTTAAAAATGTTTGTGCTCAGAAATATTCACATCAGAATTCTGTCTTAGGCTGGTATTACACTACAAAACTTTTATAAAAATTATTTTATAAAACTTGAAAAATGTAACCAATATACACATCTGTTACATTCGAGCGAACTTAACTGATCCGCCTTGGTTGCATTTTTCAAGTTTTATAAACGAACTTTTATAAAAAATTTTATAATAATTATTTTAAAAATGCAACCAATAAGATCACCGTTTTCATTTGCTTGAATGCAACCGATGCGCCTATTAGTTGAATTTTTTAACTTTTATAAAAGATCTTTTATAAAAATTTTATAATAATTCTTTTAAAAATGCAACCAATAAGCTGATCGGCTGCATTTGCTCGAATGCAACCGATATATTTATTGGTTGCTTTTTTTCAAGTTTTATATAAAGTAACTTTCATTAACCTTTTACAGTGAAATCCCATACGTAGATTAGTCACTTCTGAAATTTCAACTTTTTTTTAGTTTTGTGCTCAATATCGTGTAAAATATACTTGAAGATATCGGGGGGAACCACCAAAACTATTCAAGTGCTTAGGGCCTTCAAACGTCTTAATCCGGCGGTGAGTGTGAACGCCGTACGTGGATAACGTTGTTTAATGAAAGTTTTTTTTTTTTTGGAGTTTTAAAAAAATTAGAAGATTAAAAATTAAAAAATACATATATATGTATTTAAAATAATTTCAAATATTTATATTTTTTAGATAATTTTAAGTATTTAAATAAAAAGAAAAAATTAAATTTTTTGAATTAAATTTAAAAGTTATTAAAGTATGTAGTCAATTAAATATTCGCAATGAACAGAACGGCTTATAATTTTGGTCCCGTCAGTGGCAGTTGTTGACAAGTTTTATTGTATAAAATTGTAAAGTATGGACAAAAGGCAGTTAAAGTTGCTGTATCTCCATCTCAGAAGGAAACGGAGGGATAGACGTATATGTGGGTGCATCATATTAATGAACAGGGACCTTCATATGGTGTTTTTAAGAGTATTTATGGCAAATAATTAAAAAAATTCCTGGCAAAATCATCTTTAAAAAGTAGCCAAAGATGTGGACGAATTCGCACCGCATCCGCATCGTGTGAATAGCTCCGAATAACCCAATTGTCAAAACTTCTATGTGCGGATGCGGAACCCGCACTCCGCGTCTGCATCCGCTCCGTGTGAAAGGCCCCTTATGTGTCCCGTGGTACAATTCCAGAACATTTAAGCGGCCCGTGGCATATTTTCAGATCACTTAAATGACCCGGGACACGGTTCCAGAACACTTAAGCGATCCGTGACACATTTAGAGATCCCTTGAGTGACATGTGACGTAGTTTTGGAGTACTTAAGCGCCCCCCCCCCCCCAGTGCTGTTCTACATCACTCAAATTACCCGCGACACATTCTCAGATTATTTAGTGATGCGTGGCAAAGTTCCAGAGCACTTAAGCGGCCCGGACACATTTCCGGATCACTTGGATCCGCGAAACATTTAGAGATAACTAAAGTTACTCTGCAGGGTACTTATTAATGGGGGAATGTTGCTATCGAAAGGTTTTCTCGTTTTTGGCGCACCGAGTAAGATGCGATTAAAAATATTTCATATTTTCATAAAGGGTGGTTGATGGCGTAAGCATTATCCAAACCCCCCTCCCCCCTTGTCATCAAAAGTCAGCAACCCCCTCCCCCATCGATGATGACGTAATACTTGAAAACGGCCCCTTATACGTACATACCACTGTTATCTCTTTTCAAAAACGCCAAGTTGTACGTTCGGTGAATTTGGCAGGATTTGGAAGTGACGTCATCAATTTTTAAAGTGTTATAACTCATTAATTATGGGTCAAATCAAAAAACCAAAATACAGTAGACATCCATGGAATCAAAAATTTTGTCAGCTAGCGGGGACTGTCTGGATGCAGTTGAACCTCGTTTATAAGACTTTCATATTTATACGACGTTTGGCTTCGGTCGCAATCGTTTTTTTCCCTATACATTCTAATATACATGTTACTGAAAAAGTGATGCACCGGTGGTTATGCATAATCACCAATCGTCTCGATAAAGAAAGTTTGCTTAAATATTTCACTACATTTTTTTAATCACTTTTAGAGGCAATTATTCATAATTCCGAAATAAAGTTGAAAAGTCTGATTGATGTGGAAGAATTTATAACCTTTCTTCTCTTCATTAGAGCAATTACTTATTTTTACCTGCACATGATACGCGCGCTACGCATATTTCGCAATAGAAATTAAATTGACTTAAAATAAGTGCGAAAAAGACATATAACAACATTATCAGTCTTGTAACTTTGGCTTTCTTCACACGGATCAACAAACAAAACCAACATTATCATTCGAATTTGCCATCCTGGACCACAGCTATGTTCAGTTAATTAAGTAATTAATTGACGATTTATTATATTTACCAACACGAGCTTAGGATTATACATCATCTTTATTGAATATGATAACTTCTCGGTTTACGAAGAAAAATTAATAAATTATAGTTTGGGGAAAAAAAATTAGAGTGTGCCTGATTTTACTGTCCGCTAACGGGAAGTAAAATACATTAAAGCCCTATTCCACGGGACCGGGGATCAGAAAAGTGTCCGTTTTAGAGTAGGTTCTACTGTATATATAAAAAAATTAGATATCATACCAAAACTTGTAGGCACATACTTGGTGAAAATTATTACGTTACGGTGGACACACAGATGCTATCAACTTGAAACTTGCAGGAAGGTTGATGGTGATGAAATGTACAAATGACTGAATTGTCACCACGTGGCGGTCGAGTTGGTAATAAACTAACTTCCGGCCCAATGACTTCGGTTGCAAATTCTGGTTTTGACATGAATGTATCCGTTGACGATTGAAATCAGATATTAACTGTTTCGCCTCGATTACTTTTTGATTGCCTTAAATGACTGACTGAGGAAACTGTATCTATCATGTTCGGCAGTAACGGGATTTCATTGGCTTCTAACAATCCCTGTAGCACTGGGTTCATCCGAGTACACAATGAAGAGAAATGATGGGATTTATGGTGGGTTAATATCCCAACGCGCACTTGCGTGTATGCACGTTAATGAAAGAGAATTGAACATGTGTAATTGAAATGAACAATGAATTTACCAAATGAAGTACTTCACGAAGTCGATTCCCCAAAGCTAAAAAAATATTGTATGGTTCATTTTAAAATTAGAGCAAAATCTGGAAAATTATCCGCAAAAAAGGGAAAAGTGTAATAGTTTCACCATCATAGAATGATATTAGAGGAAATACAAAAATTAAAATTTTTATACGGACACAAATTAAAAAATAAAAAATTTACGCATCTTTTTATACTATAACGTCGAAAGAAATTTATCTCGTAACACTTAATGAAATGTTTTCAATAATGTTTTCATCGAGATATTAAAATTTTTGATTTTTGCTACTTTTTTCAATGTTTCCTGTATCTTTTGTCAGACGTTGTTATTTCAGCACGTAAAAATGTCTGTCCAAATCAAATTTATTTTTAAGAAAGAATATTATGTAACTCCATAAATCGAATAGTATTTTTTATAGAAATCGACCAGTATTTTATATAGAAATCGAATAGTATTTTATATAGAAATCGAATAGTATTTTATATAGAACTCGTCTAATAGTATTTTATATAGAACTCGTCTAATAGTATTTTATATAGAACTCGTCTAATAGTATTTTATATAGAACTCGTCTAATAGTATTTTATATAGAACTCGTCTAATAGTATTTTATATAGAACTCGTCTAATAGTATTTTATATAGAACTCGTCTAATAGTATTTTATATAGAACTCGTCTAATAGTATTTTATATAGAAATCGACTAT
Organism: Pholcus phalangioides; assembly: GCF_987345545.1. Lineage (NCBI taxonomy): Eukaryota > Metazoa > Arthropoda > Arachnida > Araneae > Pholcidae > Pholcus > Pholcus phalangioides. The sequence continues at coordinate 34,294,260 of NW_028301600.1, read as the reverse complement.
TATTCTCATATAAATCTTCATAAAAGTCGACTATTATTTTTATAGAAATCTTCATAAAAATCGGCCAATATTTTTTGTATAAATATTAATAAAAATCAACTTATTCATATTATTATAGAAATCAATTAATGTTTTGAGGAGACTGTGTTACGCGCTCTCGAGGAATTAGCATTTACTTTCATTCAAACTTTTATAACACGCTTATCTCTAGCCTTCCTTGAACAGTTTCATCCATTTAGGAGCTTTGCTATCACTCACGACATTCACACTATACATTTCACAGATCTGGCCATTAATCTCTGCCGTTGTCACAGTTCTCGAAGTCAGAACAGGAATAGCGGACCTTATCTCACAGATGGTGGGTAGCTTGATTTTCTTAAACGTTTCCATCTAACGACACGAAACGCACGCACACTGCTGACATGATTCGAAATTATGTCTGTTCATGCGTAAGGGATTAGACACGTGCAAAATTACGAAAGCATGCTTTTTAAAAAGATAGTTCTGAAAGATTCATGCTTGAAAAAGAAAACAGACCTCGTACTTTTAACGTAAATTCCTTTGTTCTACATGACAAATTTCGTCCTTTTACATGAATTGAGTCTTGTTTTGTAATCGATAAGTTTTATTTTCATTTGTTTCTTCTTTACATTCATAAAGATTTTCTTCCCTTTCCTTAAAGTTCAATGCTTCTTTAAACTATATCATTCAATTATCGTACTTTCTTTGAGTTCGAACAATGGATTAATCAAAAACAACAAAAAGGAATGTTAATAATGATTTTTGGAAATACAGTGCTTTTATACAAAAGATATGATCGGATACAAAAATAATTTAATTAAGAAAACAAAATTATAAAAAAAAATTTGAAAGCATCAGGTGAATATTTTTATCCTCTAAATTATGAAAAAATTAATTTCCTCTTCTCTGTCTGCTTCGTTGATTTTGCAATATTTCTCAATAAGTATGAATGAAATTATAAACTCGGTTTTAAAAATTGACTGTTTGACGACAGGTTGCATAATGTTTAGTAATTAGTTATATGACATAATTTCCTTTCTCGAGAAAAAAAATACCCTTCAACAATCGCCAGAAGTTATAATTACGTCTTTAATTGTGCCCATAACAACTATGTGGTGTAGAAATAATTCATAAACAATTAGTTAATTTTTATAATTATTTATCTGTCTAAAACGAATAATTTTTTCTCACGGAAAATTATAAAGTATTTATTTTGAAGATAATTTGTCTGCCTAATGTACCAATGGACGCTGTAAGTTTTCATAAGTCCGATATAACGTCTGAGTTTTTCAGAATCTTTTCTGACAAAGAGGGGATATTTTGAGTGCTGCAATAATTAACACAGACTGGTGAAAAACATGGAAGGAAAGCCATTAGGAATCGGTTTAATTGTAAAATATTGTAGTTTTCGATCTCATTAGTCTTCGAGTGCATATAAACGACCATTGTATGAAAAAAATAATCAATATGGTACATTTACATGCGTTAACGGGAACTACAGCACTTTAAAATAAATGCGTTAACGATTCATGTGAAATAATATTTTAGGGCAAATACTCAAATATTTAAGACTATATGAGAGAGAGAGCGAGATTAGAAGGTGTCTGATGTGTAACGAAGTCAGTTCTCAGAAATTCCTCTCATTAGTTCACCCTGAATTCAACTGAAACATTTCTGATCTGTCCCAGTGTGAATCTGGAAAGCCGCTGGAATCCTGCCAACTATGGAAACATATTAGTGTCATTAACCACTACGAAGTAAAGTGCAGAAACTGTGCAGCCTTCTATTCATAATGTTTTAACAGTGACAAATTGCCTAATTCCACGGTTTGCGCTTGTATTTTAACAGTGGTTTCTGCGCATATACGGATTTTACCAGCCGAGTGAAAAATTGCAATTTACTCGAGATGTTACTGAGATAATGAGCATATTTACTACAACCAAGTGCATTATGGAGAAATTTTCCGCTGTTTCATTCGAATCATAAATGATGAATAATTTTCTCATGCTGCATTCTTTTTCTTTCCACACTGTCTAATTGAATGCTTTGTAAAATTTTTGAACAACTGTTGGCTTCTTAAATTGCTGCTTAATTGAAGGAATCAATGCGGGAAAAAAAGTAATTATTATATTATGATAACGTGAAGAAATATTTCTCAAACTTCTGAATTAATCTAGTGAAAACTAGAGCCTCATAGCCATCATGGGGTCGTATATTGTGGTTCAAAGGTGCTGACTAGTGAAATCAACTCTAAATTGAAATACCTGTTAATAAATTCCTATTTTGATAAATTAAAATGTGTGTTTACCTGCAGTGATGCTTGACATTCTGCAGCAGCATGTAAAGCATGATGCTCTGGTGTCATATGGAAAGACCAAATGAGTTTGGCGTACCTAAGAAAATAGTGAACTCTTATAAAACTCTCTTTAATGTACAAGTTACTGCAAAAGTTATATTTATACAGTTTAGAAAGCATAATTTATGGTGACTTACGCAAAGGCGAGTGCTCCACCGATGCTTTGCCCAATCAGTTTCCTCATCACTACACCGTCCATTCCAGTTCCTAACAGACATTCTTCAAATGGGCCGCATGGACAGGCTTCGGCATCACCCCATACTAAACACCACCATACGCACAGGACAAACAACGCTAATCCTAATCCTATGTATCCATGAACCTCATATGTGACACCTTGAAGGAAGAAATAAGACTTGACTTTCACAAAATATTCATTCGAAATTTCTAGAGGGTATAGAACTGGAAAATTAGGATCAAAACACTGAAGTTTGAAAATTTGTCAGATGATTTGTCGAACGAGTGACTTCTAAAAATGTAAAGTGTTTTTGGAAAATGACATACACTCTATTCTAATGGGAATAATTACTTACGAAACGTTTTCCATATCGTTATGCTTTGTCTGAAACACTTGAGCGCGCAATAACGTCACGATGAATTAACAACAGTGATCGAACCACTTGTTTTCCTGCTAACTGCTCTTGCTAACTTGCACTACACTGCTCTTAGTCCACGAAATCTAAAATCTCAGTCTTCTGGAAAACCTATGAATGTGTTCTTGAAATTTCCAGAATTCAAACTCTTGACATTTCAGTCAATAGCATTTCAGGAAGAATGGATTATTTGTCCATTTACGTAACTACTGAGTAAATCCTCTCAGAAATATGGACTGCGAAGGATTTCCAACTTCAAGGAATAACACAAACTTGAATACAGCTATTTCAAACAGTATGAAGCTTTTGCAAGCTTATCAACTTCAATAATATTACATAAAAGTATTATGTAACTAAAAACTACAAAATAATAATGGCTTTACACTCTCTTTCTATCAAAACAAAGGCTTTATAAGCTACTCAGAAAGTTTGAAAGTCACATCAAGCATTGGATTTATCGATAATAAATCGAAGAAAACAAGAAAAACGAGCTTTAGCGATAAAAACTAAAATAGTTTGCCCAATTTCTTGAAGATCTTGGACGGGGTTTTGTTTGCGTTGAGATTAAATGAATGCCAGAGGCGTCAATATAGACGATGGACGTCTTATAGATGGATACGCTTCAAAAACAAGAAACATAAGTGTGGTTTGTTTGTCAAAAGTTATAACACTGCGTCTATTTTAGAATTTATTTTTCCAATTTCTTGAACATATTTCCATTAAGAAAAAAACATTTTTTTTCTACTCTTTTATTTCTTAAATACACTATAATATTTGTACTATTCTCACATTGAGAAATTTGATGTTGACCAATCATTAAAAATCCATTACTAGATTTCATCATTATTTTGTAAGTTCTGTCGAAATTAGCAGAGTTAAAAATACACTGGAAATTGCGAAAAATGAAAGAAATAAAAAATAATATAAAATATTCTCAAAAAATGGTTGAGTTATATTTCCAATTTTTTATTTGTGATTTTTTTCATTCGCATTGATGAGTGTATTATATCTACTATACCTCATTTAATTTCTTGAAGAAAGATTTACTGACTCTTACGAGTAAATACCTTCAATTATTTGTTTCGAAAGCTTTTCAACAAAATCAATATTTTTTTCCCCTCATTTTGTTACCAAATAAGAAAAACCCAACTGAACTTTTTAATTACATTCGAAATCTGGTATTTAAAATCTAGCATTTTAATATTCTTAGTTAAAAACAAAATAGAAAGCATGAAGTAAATTTTGTAGTAATTCTCCCCCGAAAAAAGGTTTTTTTTTGTAAAAAAACATTTTTATTTTGTAAGAAACTATTTTTTTTAAATGATAAAAAAAAGAGGTAGCAGCGACTATGCAATTAAAAATTTAATATTCGACAAGAACACTTCACTTGACTCGTTTACAAGTTCTTTTTTTTTCTTTGTTACGGAACTCATGAAAAATGAGATTTTGAAAGGCCAGTTGGGATCTAATAACGACGATGCTTATATGTACGTGAAATATTTAAAATTCAAAACTAGCAACCAAAACATAAATTTTAAAAAAAACCAAAAAAAACGCCATATCATTTCTTTCTGTATCATGGATAAATTAACTAAAGGTATTCATCACGAATTTTGCTTAAAAAATGTTTTACCGAAGAAAAAAAGTGTTTCAAGCCCCCTTTTTTTTTAAATTTCAGCATGGACTGAAAAAAAAAGTAATTAAGGTTAAAAATTTCGTATAAAATTGATATTAGGAACTAAAAACATTGAGAATTCAAGTTTTAATATTAGAATCGTAGAATGTCTCTTACCTAATTCTGCGCAGTTTGTACATAGCTCGAGCGTAGCGATTACTTCGGCGATTACAAGTTGTGCAGTAGTTGGACTGAATCTTAGAAGTATCCTTCGGAATGAATGGAAGACAAAAGTGTTGAATAGAAGAACCAAATATGGTACTATTTCATCGGCTATCGTGATCTGCATGCCGTCTCTGGGATTTTCCGCTGAGACAAAAGAAAAAAAAAACAACAAATTGGCAGCATATAGTAAATCGTTTTATTGCTCTCAATGACCTACTACGACATGCGTGATATTTTATGAGTGATTCTTCCTGTTTTGGAAGGTTCACAACAGTTAGTAGCGTTTGATTGATTTAGTGACTTCCCTTTGTGCACAGAAGCAACTTCATATCTAACAACTAGATGAATTCTTTGCCGTCAAGCCGCTGTCCAGATTCAAGTACAGAACCCGACGTTTTGTCTGCAGATGAAGCAAATCTTCGGTGGGAATCAGTAACTATGCGTATCTTAAAAGAATATTCTTTTTCTTGATTAAAATTATCAAACTTTTACATTCTGAAGAAGAAACTTAAGATTTATAATTACGGATATATCTATCACAGTGGTAGTCAAAATGTCAAGTTCTGTTTTCAATTCTAGACCACACCTCATCATCAAAAGTCCATTCTCATACTGAAAGTTTGCATATTTTTCCATATCCAGCATATTATAATAGAAATTTTACAGGGATCGTATTAACCCTTTAAGCGATGCAGCAGAAATCACTAAATCCCCCGCCAAAATACTGTATCTTTTTTAATGGAGTACGTATAGGCTTTCTCCCAATTTTCAGCAGGTGCAAGCTAAGAGGTGCAGGGGAAAAAGTTCTATTGAGAAATCAACTTTACGAAATATCTGAGCTTGTCAATGCTATAATAAGAGGCTTTGAATAAGGCGAGATATCTCGTCAATACCGCTTAAAATGTTAAAATCGTATGCAATGCTATATTCTTCAAAACCGGAATTATTCGGGTTTCACCTAGTCATTTGTATATGTTCTCATGTGCTGCAAACTTGCCGTTTTTAACATGATATGAAATCATCAAATTAGAATAATATGAATATTAATGATACTATCCAATTACTGAATTTCACGTGGCTCTGAACCCTTGTAAATATTTATAATTTCATTTTTGATGTCATAAAGTATAAAGAATTATGTATATACGAGAAGACTAAGAGCTCATATCCAATACTTTAAATGGTATTAATGCTTCATTTAAGATGTGTTGAAAACCCATGTAAAGTTTGAATGCACAGCATGTACTAGTAAATACATTCATTATAGGAATTTATCAAAAGTTATAGTTACAAATCTAAAGCAAATTCCATTCAGGATGACACAATATTTCTTCCGAGCAATGTATAAATAACAAACTTACTGTCATTATGATCATTAAATCCTCGTTTAAACTTACTTTATATAAGCTACTGCCAAAGCCCGAAATTGGCCAGTTCGCGAACTGGCTGGCCCAGTTGACCCCCAGGCTCATGTCCGAATTTCAGGCTTTAACTGACCCCTATATGTATATCGATAAATATCGTGTTAATATATATTCCTACATATCGATCCCTAAGATATCGATATTCTGATCGTTAGGGTTGCCATAGCTAACCATGATTATAAATGGCAGAAATTATCACAAAAAAAGCACTGATGTGGCAATGATCCCGAAACATAGGGATAAATGTGTAGGGTTACATGTTCGATGTATAGGGGCCGGATAGAGCGCGAAATTCGGACATTGGCTGGGTCAATAGTGCCGGCCAGTTCCCGAACTGGCTGATTTCGGGCTATGGCAGTATAACATATATATCTAACACAGGTAAAAGTATTTACGGGCTTCATATCTCTAATATAAATATCAGTTCTTTGTATGTTTTTGTCATAATCATCATCAGCAGGGGGGAAGAAATTGTTTTTTTTAAGACAAAGGAGAAACAATTACTTTCAAGATAGTAGATATCAACGTTGCGTAAACAAACGCGATACTACGTAACGTGAAAGCAAAATGGTCTTTGAATATGTACTCGTCGTATTTTCGAGGAATCACAAAATCCAGCTCCAATATCTTTAGAGTGGATACCGACTCCATTTACCGAGATGCATCAAAATTTGTTTTCTTATTTGTACAAGAAATCTGTTCTTCATAAGTAGCCTATATTGTCTTAGTCACAGTAAAGTCAAATCGCAGTGTGATGCATAAAACTAAACTGTAGAGAGTGTATCACCGACGAAATGATGATCGTGAATCAACAAAAAATTCTACCTATACTAAAAAAATCCACATCGTTTTCCTACAGGAATAGATCCGCGGCTAAAGTGAAAAGAAGGTTTCAACTTTTTATTTGATAAGAAATTTAAGGGGGACTTCTTTTATTCACAAAGGGACACCAGTATCGTTTAGTAAAGGACAATTCCAGGTTATGGTGTCGCAGGGATTTTTTTTGTAATAGGGTTGTTGATAAATGGAATAGCTTACCTCCGGGGGTCGTGAATTCTATCACAACTGACACATTTAAAAAGAAGTACCATAAACATATTGGATAAATCGAGAAGCTATCCATTTTTCGATAAGACAACCATAACTTTTTATGGGTAGTGTATTATATATTATTAATTATTAGTTTTTGTTTTTATTTCCTGATATAGTTTTTTTTTCTGTGGTGCTCTTATATATTGGGTTGCTGTATTTTTGTATTTCGGTTATATTTGACATCCATATTTTTCATAGGCATCATTTTTCAGCCACCTCGTTGGATAATTTGCCTATTGTGGCCATTGTGTTAGTAAATTATTTTAAAACTTTTATGATATCTATTTGATGGAAAAAAAATACGAAAAAAAATTAAAAACAATCTGATCTAAAACGTATTTGATGTTTCAAAAGTTTTCTCGATATTTCTTGAAAAGTGTCATTGAAAATTCTAACAGTTTTGCAATTTTATTCTACAGCATATTTTTAATTAGTTAACAACGGATAAGAATGAATTATGAATGGGACAATAAAATCTTTAATGGCAGCTGATAATATCAAGACTCAGTATAAGCTTTATTTTACATGATGATATCCAGACCACCCACAAGCAGATTCAAGATTTGATCTTTGCCGGAATTCGCCTTTTATTTATTAAGTGACATAAAAAATAAAATGGATGGCTTTTTTCCCAAAGTGCCATAATTTCCCATTTTAAGCTTTTTATTAATCAGCAGATGTTTACCGGTGGAGATACATCTCTATAAAGGACACTTTATGATCTCGAAAAGGTTCTTGACTATCCATAAAGTCCAACAATATGTCTTAAAAGAAATAGGAAAGCTAGTTGCTCAATTTAAACATTAAACATTGCATAAAAGCATCATAATTTAATTAAAAGGTATTCAACGACAAAGTTATGGAAAAATTTATACAAATTTCAAAAAGAAAAGAATTTTTTTATCGACTGTCATAAAAAGTTAAGGAATGCTTGAAACTTCACTAAAATATTCATTCCTCTTTAAACGCAGATATAAAATTATTATAAATTATAGTTTTCTTTAAAAATTATTAGACATCTCGTACAAGTCATCTATATAATGCAGCCACATAAGGAATCTAAGCTTTATTAATTTCTTTACTTGAAAATCTAGAAATATTTCATATAACAAAAAATTTAATTTTAGGTATTATATGCATAGTATATGCTTTTAAACGGCATCGAAAAAACAAAAATTCTCATAAACAATGGGAAGACGTTTTATAGACTACGAAAATATTATCATTAAAAATAACTCACAGTTTCAAACGAAGAACAATTGACAAGAGCTGCAGCCCCAACGACTTTAACTTCTGTCTGCATCGGCATAACTTGGAGCCCCATGATGAGTTTGTTCTCGAGAGATATATATAGCCAAAAAAAGCTGGCGTCCGTCCCAGAAGAGTGCGAGGATTTCTGTCCATCCATGTGCGAAAAACAAATGCAAAAAAGAAACTTTAGAAAAGGAAAAGGAAACATGGAAAATAATTGTATCGGAATATCGAAACCATCGCTGAGACCGAATGGCGCTCTGCTATTGATTCTGAACTCAAGGGTGAGATTACAGGCTCTGTTATCTCTTTATTAGATGTCATCATCGCGACCTTCAAAAGATAAGAAACAATGTTATTTTGTGTTCTGAATTTGATTTCACTGTTAAAAAATATATTTATTGACTCAAAACGAGCTCTCAATGAGAGTAATGTAAATATTAATGTAGATTACAAAACAAGCAATAATCAACGATCGTTTCATATGACTGGTACATCATGGTTATGTTTTTTACTGTATACTGTAAGCAGAACAGTACCTGCGCACTCTTTCCCCCATCGTGTACTTAGGGGTCATTCAAGTATTACGTCAGCATCGATGGGGGTTTCCGATTTGCTGACTTTTGATGACAAAGGGGGAGGGGGAGGTTCGATGATGCTTACGTCATCAACCACCCTTTATGAAAATATGAAATATTTTTAATGGCATCTTACTCGGTGCGCCAAAAACGAGAAAAATCTTTCGCTAGTTTGTGGGCACCTGAACTAACATTCTCCGTAATGATAAATCCATTACAGAGCCACTTCAGCGATCTCTAAAGGTTTCACGGATCCTTCAAGTGCTCAGGAAATGTGTCCGGACTGCTTAAGTGCTCAGGAACTGTGAAACGCATCACTCAAGTGATACTAATTATGCCATGGATCACTTAAGTAATCTGGGAATGTTCCGCGGGTAGCTTGAGTGATGTAGAACCCCACTGGGAGGGAGGGGGGCACTTAAGTGCTCAAAAATTGTGCCACATGTCACTCAAGGTACTTAAACGTGCCACACATCGTTTAAGTGTTCTGGAACTGTGTCGCGGGTTACTTAAGTAATCTTTTAATGTGCCACGGGTCATTTAAACGACCTGTAAATGTGCCGCTTAGTTCATTTTTACAAAATTGGGTTTGAGGGGGCAAGCCACATCAGATAACCTTGACGAAAGTGCTGACGAAATTTTGCTGACGGGGGGGGGGGGGGTGTAAAAAATGGCTAAAAATTTGCTGATGTAATACTTGAACGGCCCCTTAACTACTACACCGATTGACCAGAAGAAAAGCCGTGGTACCAGTACACATGCATGCCTCAGAATGTAGTGTTATGATCCGCGGCTGTTTCCGTTGGATTGATTATTGTCAGCAATATTGTGCAGCAACACCCATCATTCAGATACTTTGATTGGCTTCCTACACGTTCAACGCTAATATTAAGACTCTATAATGGACTTCATTAGAGAGGAATTTGAGAAATCAATTCAACGCTGTTCTTCAACCCAGGCTCAGATCAAGGGAGGTGATCATTCCTTCCCCCAAAGATTCAGAAATACAATGGAAAATAACGGTCCTGTTCCGTAAAAGAAGGGATGTATACTCACCTTACGCTGTTTACTCTCACTTAATCGTCCTCCTCTCGATAAATAGCCTTGGATCCACACCTGCTTCAACCACAAGATTATTTGTGAAACATTGAGATGCAAATTTGGCTAAAAATAAATGTCAAGATTTTACATGGCCTTATAAACTAATTGTCACTACGAATGTGAGAGGAAAATTCTTGCAGAAAGCGATCCAAAAAAGTCTTACAATGTGCGACATTTTTTTGCTAGGCGGGATAATTTTACCGTACCGAGGCTGTTACATCTTCTCATCTTTAGAGAGCACTTGATCCGACGTTATGCCAGGGTCGTCTTGACAGCATCATACGGGCTAGGGGGTCCTGAGGCGAAGTGATGTTCTTTGGCCCCTACCCGGCTGGAATTACCAGCTTACCATTTCCTCTCGAAAATCATAGTACCAGATCTCATCATGGAGGCCCCTATGAACTATGAGGACCCGCGCAGACCCCTGCGTTGGGATGTCCGTACGTTGGTGACGATTAGTAAGGAAATTTAAAATTTCGCAAGGTAAAACTTTTTTCATCCTCAACTATATGTAAGGACCAATAAATATATTTTAAATTATACTTTTGTTGTACAAGTTGTATACACTCGTAATTAATTGGTCAAGTTTGAAACTGAAAATTGTACGAATTCCGTAAAGTCAAACTCTGAAATGAATCTACTACTTATGAATTTGGTTTGTATTTTAAAAATTGGAAACTGGGAAACACAGAAGAATAGCACTATGGTTATTGAAAACTATTGTGAAAGATGGTGATGCCATCTATTTTCCCCAATTAGTGATAGAAATTCTATAGTTGTCATGTCATTTAGTACTTTAGTATAACATTTTTTTACATAAACCTGTACTTACGACAAGAGAATCTGGAAAAAAAACTGCTGCACAGGCGGGGATGGACTTGAAGTTCTGGGGGGGGGGCATGATGATGATGATGATGTCAATTCATATATACGTTAATACATTAGATCAGTCGGCTTCACCTTTGACGCTGGGGGGGGGCGAAAGCATGCTTCCCCCCGTATCTCCACCATAGGCGGAGATAGACTTGGAAGTCTGGGGGGGCAAGATGATGACGATGTCAATTCATATACAAGTATACATATATACATAAAATCAGTTGACACTCCACCTTTGACGCTGGGGGGGGGGGCATTGTACCCCCCCCCCCCCCCCGGTATCTCCGTCGTCCATGATCTCCACCGCTGTAGCTGTTAGTTCAGCAACGGAGCCAATCAATTTTGCAATGAAGAAGAAAACTCGATCATTATTAAGTTAATTGAAGTTTAGAGAAAATAAAACAATCTTTCCGTCAGTTACAGAGGAAAATGGCTTTTCTTTTGTCCGTAATTAAATGATCTTCTTGGGAGATACAAAGTATATTTTGCTTTTCCAGTATCGTGTATCATATATACAGGACGGTTCAAAACTATGTAAGAATTTTGAGAGGACATAAAAACAAACAAAATATAAATCATATTCACATAATCTTTATCTATCCTAAAAGTTTCTGAGTTTTGGACCACCCTGTACTAGTTTTAAAATCATTTCAAATTTAAGTTAAACCCAAGTTTTATCATTTTAATTTTTTAATATATTTTTACACCTTCTCTAACTTTCAAACTAATTTAAACTAACTCAAGACCGTATAGAATGCAATAAAGAAAAGTAATCAACAACAGTTTCCTCTTAAAAATGACCATACCGATGACTATTACGCTTTGTTAGTTCAGTTTTACTGTACTTTACCGAAAAATTCATTAAACTTTTCTGAAAACATCCTTTTCACTATGCCCAAGGGACTGTCTTGACTATATTTCTCAAAGATTAGCAAACAAATCCTTACAGATATCTTCCCAGAAATGTAAATATGCATAAAAATCTTTCTTTATTTTGTTGATACTATAAGCTGGGACGTGTTAAAATGCAGATCTGATGCCTTAAACAGAGAAGTTCAGTTTAATACTACACTAATATTCTCGCATGAAGAAAACTAAAATCAGCTTAAAAATGTTTGTGATAGTCTCTCGTATGAAAACTTTTCATATTTCATAGATTCATAGAAATCTTGCTTATCTTTCCTAGAAAGATTATTTCATTTATGTGTAAAAGAAATATTAACTAGCAGAAACTAGTCTAAAAATTTTGTTTAAGTATTTCAGTGATAGTAATAATGATTCATTAAGCCACGGTACGTGCAAACGTCCCACAAATATCGGTCTGAATTGGAAAATGACTTTTATTAGTTGATCTATATCTCGATTATTTTTCATTTCGCATTGACTATAGTCTTTCCAAAATTATCAGTTTGCTACGTAGATCAAACATTGACTGGACTGAAAAATAATAATAGTCTGGGTTTTTTGAGTTATTGTTAAATATATAACAAATATACACATACAAAAGCCACAACGGGCAAATTGTCCAACGAAGTGGCTGAATAGATTATGCCCATAAAAAATATGTATCCCCCAAATATAACCAAAATACAGCAACCCGATTAAATAGCATGTATCACCAATAAAAAAAATTAATAATTAATAATACACTATATAATACAGCCCATAAAAAGATTATGGTTGTCTTATCAACGTATGGATAGCTTCTCGATTTATCCCACTATTTCTATCGTACTTCTTTTTAAACGTATCAATTGTGTTAGAATTCACAACTCCCGGATGTAAGCTATTCCATTTATTCACAACCCTATTAAAGAAAAACTCCCTGTGACACCACAACCTAGAATTGTTCCTTACTAAATGATACTGGTGTTCTCTCCTTTGTCGAAGCAATTGATTGACGGTGTATTAATAACTCATGGTATACATCCTATCCACCCCGTTGAAAATTTTAAACAGTTTGATCATATCCCCCGACACCTGCGTTCCTCAAATGCAAACATATTCAAGAAGTCAAGTCTCAAGTCTTTCTTCATAGCTCAATCGTTGTGTGCCAAAAAGAGCACGCGTAGCTCTTTTAAGTAAAGTTAAGCTCTTAGTAGTAAAGTGAAAGAATTAAGGAAATAGATATTTTTTGGATTTTATGCCGAGGTGAACTTGGAAAGAAAAGTCATCTGGTCTCCACGGGGACTCGAACCCAGGCCCTCTTGCATTCCGGGCGAGCATGCTATACGTGGAAGAATCCATTTAAAAGAACGCAAATAGACCTTTTTCAGAATGAAACAGAGCATTCTATTCGCTTTTCTGACCACCGCTGAACAGTGTTCAGAAAACCAAAGCCGGTCGTGAGAATTCCCAAATCCGTGGCCCTATGCTATGGCGTCAATAGCCATCGCTATCAGATGAAGCGGGAGAGTTCCAGTTTCCAGCCCAATATAATATAATAATAAGAGAAAAGGGAAAAGGGGACTTAAGCCATTTAAATTGTACAAAACATGCTCTTTCGCCTTCATCACCACTACTTAATTTTATGGCAACTTACTTAAAGGGCCCCTTCAAAGTTTACCTAATAGCCGCTCCGTATTCTTCTTTTCTCTATCTCTCCCCTATATACTGAAGCCTATTGACCATTGTATTGCCACCTGCAGGCAATTGACTTTATTTCTGACTTTCTTGCTTCCTCTCTACTTTTCTTTTCCTTCTTTTTTTTGTACACCCCCCCCCCCCCCCCACAGAAAACGTCTTCCTCCCATATGCTTCGAAAGATCGTAGGGGGTGAACCTTGACCAATGATGTCAATATTAATACTAATTTGTACCTACGTAATCGTCATCACCCAATGGAAGGATCTTTCTTTGAAGCCGGACTACCAATTAGAAATAGGGGGTTGGTACCCCTCAAAACTTTCCTTTTTGGAATCTTTGAAAAATTTAAAGCAGATTGATTAGTGTAAGCTAGAAATCAAGTTGAAAAAAACGATGTAGTTAGATTTTTGTTTTTACACATTGCAATCGATGAGCATCAGGAGCGGCGATCATCCGTGATGAAAGGGATGGAGGAAAGGTAGGAAAGAAATTCTTACCACATTTTTAGTGAATTGTAGAGGTTTAGTTAAAACCTAAATTAGGAGGAATTAACAGGGGGCAGATGGCGAAATTAGGTATAAAAGTGATTAAAGAGAGAGTTATTCCAACATCAAGTTAAAATTATTATAATTGAACATATAGTATTCTGTCTATGTATTATGCAGATTTTGGTATCGTGGAAATGGATTTTTTAATTGACTTTTATTTGTGTAAATAACTCGTTCTTTTCATATGATCATTTGGTTAAATATTAAATGCTATTGAAATTTAACTGATTCTTTCTTTTCATGAGTCATCGTTTTATTCTAAATGCATATTGGACCACTAGGAGCCTGGGTTAATCTAGATAATTACATATATACATATTCTTCCAGTGGTTCGATATAACACCTAGTTGCATCCGGGGTAGTGATACCATTCAACTCGTAAGTGAAACGTGGATTGTTCGAACCGAAACGTTTTAGCGAACTAACTATCGTTAGCGAAACGAAAAAAACGTTCTAAATTTGGCATTTTTAAAGGTTATTTTCTTATTCAAGAAGTATTGAAAATTAAAAAGAATGGATCGTGTTCTTGTATAATTTAAGTGGATATTCACCACGTAGTACACTATAGTTAGAAACTGACATGAGAAATGTTTGTTCGTGTTTCGCGTTGTTCCAGAGATAACCGCATTATGACGATTTATATCAGGGGTGGCCAACCTGCGGCACGCATGCCACAAGTGGCACGCCATGGTATCAGGAGTGGCACACGAAAGCTTTTCAAGCCGAAAAAACAATGCAATGCACATTCCCTCTCCTGCGTACATGCTTGAGTCCCGTATATACTGTACGACCAGCAATTTTCATTTTCAGCCCCCCCCCCCCCAATGCTTCCTTCATGTCGACACCTCTGAAATAAGAATGGTTTTCTGAAGAAGTGCATATAATATATTATGCTAAAACAGTAGCCGATTGTTCCAATAAATTTATTCTACACATGACACCCAACGTAGCGAATGAAGACTACCAGCAGATAGATATTTTAGCCATCTGAAGCCGCAACAACACTTACACACCTGTACATTATCTTTGTACCCAAATGTATTACTGGAGGCCTTTTCCGAAAAATATTTTTTCAAAGACTTGCCATGGGACGGGCTCATAGATGGAAACGATCATGTTAATAGACAACTACTTCTAGTGCTAAACCAACAGACTTTTGGTTATGTCATGCGAACTTTAAATGCCACCAGTATAATCCGAAACATGCAAACTTCGGCAACATAAATATGTTAGGGCGACGCATATACACACACCATGTTCCTGCATGTAACAATTCGTTAGAAATTCCCCAGAGGAATGTTTGCAAGTTGCATGCATGGCTAAGTAGTAGTAGCAGACTTCAAATGTAAAAAACAAAATGTTGGCACTTGAACTTTTCAAGGGTAGCCATTAATTTAAATTAAAAACAGTCGGAATTATACTTGAAAAAAAATGCGGAGTTTTTAGTAAAAAATTAAAAATTTTTGATTTGAAATTTTCTTTTCGAATAAATGCGAAATTTCTGATTTCAAAACTTTTTTTTTGCGAAATGTGCTTATCTCTAATGATGATAAATATAATTCACTGAAATCTCACAAAACAATCCAATAAAACAATAACTAATTGCCTATGACAATTTCTGTCATACTCCAAAAAAACAAAAAAAACACGGGACAAGTTTTTGGATATACGGTGAGTTGTTGATTTGAAATATAGATGGCCGCAGCTATTTTGACGTCGTCGTGCACATGATTAGAAACATTTGTCATCAGTTATTCGCTGCTGTCTGCAACAGATGGCGCCACTACAATAAGTGCACTTATACAACAATCCACCTATAACTAGAGTAAACAGATCCGAAAACAGAAAGGACGACGTCTGCGCACGCACCCTTAGTGACGTCACTTATCTCAATTTTCCCAATGGATGGCAACACTATTCCGACCAATAAAATCACCCACAACAATATTTTTTCCCAACTATAAAGCAGAACTGCTAAAAAAAGCAGAAACAGAAAAAATTCTGGAAATTTAGATGGCTATTGGTGAATGCGTGGGCGTAAAAAAACGCAAAACACTCATATCAATGAAGAAATATATTGTTTCAAAGTGGAGAAAAAAAATTTTCCTCAGAAAAAAAAGATTAATTCCGGAAACCCGAAAAGGAGGACAAAAGGGTGAGTTTTCCGAAACGTAGGAGGAAGCTTGAATCATTAAGGAGGACGGTTGGTAACCCTACCTGTAACCGATTGTTTGCACAAGAAACTATTCTCGTAATGCCCCTGGCGGTAACGAATTCTAACACAGTTTTGTGATAACCAACAGAATCATTCGGAGTCACTGCAACAAAGTTTGATTACATTGGCCAATACTCGTAATTCTTTCGCTAAAACTACACAAGTGACCCCCAAAAAAATTCAGGACAGCAATGGGTCATTCTTTGAAATTCCGTCCCTAAAACCCTAACTAACAAAAAAAAAGATAGCGGTCTTAATAAACATAAATATTCAACATTATACATCCCACTGTAGATTCTGACCCATTTTTCATTTATACAGATGAAACAAAAAAACGATTCTTCGTAAAAGCATGGTGACATTTTTCGCCTATGATTTTAGTATTTTTCCTAAAAACAAATTTGTTCTTATTTTTTTTCAATATGAATAAATAAAAAAATATAAAAAAGTATGTTAATTCTTTTCCCGAAATGGAATAATAGCATCACGTTATTCCGGCGTATTAGAGAGCGATGATTGTTACAAAACCAACGGGGAAAATCTTATTATCAATTTTTTCCACGTTTATTTTAAAAAGAAGAATATATAATTAAATCTTTAAGCTTCGAGTTACTCATTTAAATTTTAAAATAAAGAAAATAAATTTATAAAACACTTTTGTGTGCGTGTGCGAGCATTAGATCAAATTTTTCTCTTTTAAAACTATTCATAATTGGTATTGCAGCTATGAAGTATTAGTACCAGAGGATATTAATTGATAAACTCGCATACCTAAAATAATTTTAATTATATCTTGACAGCTTCATTAATTAATCTATGGAACGGCTTGCATTCAGGCTGTTGTTAAAAGGAGGGAAAAAGGATAAAGAAAAAAGAAAAAAATTGGGAAAAGAGGGAGAAGAATTTCAGGCAATTTTTCGGAGAAACATACTGCATCATGAACAAAGATTATGGAATGTAATAAAATGGTTTAGAGTCAAATTTCACTGCAGTTTTATTTAAAAGAAGAAGCTTATGTATATAAAGATTGTAGTTTTATTATAAAAAGGTTTTTAAAAAATAAATATTTTTCTCAGTTTCAATCGAATACAAACCATAGAATCTTTCAAATATCAAAAACTACAAAAAAATTCGTTTCCAACTACTATGCATTTTGGATAAATATCGCTTTATTTCATGTTTTGTATCATAGAAATTCGTACATAACTTAAATATTTATTGTTTGTTGTTTCGAAATCTCATTGGGTAAGGTGAAATAAAAATGAAAAGATATTTTGGATGTTTCCGATCTCCACGAAACATATATCATTTACTGCATTTGTAAGCTTGATCGAGAAGATTTGAAGAAGATTGAGAAGATAGAGAGAAGATTGAGAAGATAGAGAGGAGATTGAGAAGATAGGGAGAAGATAGCGAGAAGATAGAGAGAAGATAGCGAGAAGATAGCGAGAAGATAGAGAGAAGATAGCGAGAAGATAGCGAGAAGATAGAGAGAAGATAGCGAGAAGATAGAGAGAAGATAGCGAGAAGATAGAGAGAAGATAGAGAGAAGATAGAGAGAAGATAGCGAGAAGATAGAGAGAAGATAGAGAGAAGATAGCGAGAAGATAGCGAGAAGATTGAGATGATTGAGAGAAGATATCGAGAAGATAGAGAGAAGATAGAGAGAAGATATCGAGAAGATATCGAGAAGATAGAGAGAAGATAGAGAGAAGATATCGAGAAGATATCGAGAAGATATCGAGAAGATATCGAGAAGATATCGAGAAGATTGAGAAAATAGAGAGAGGTTTGAGAAAATAGGGAGAAGATTGAGAAAATAGAGAGAAGATATCGAGAAGATTGAGAAGATAGAAGATTGAGAAGATAGAAGATTGAGAAGATAGAAGATTGAGAAGATAGAAGATTGAGAAGATAGAAGATCGAGAAGATAGAAGATCGAGAAGATTGAGAAGATAGAAGATTGAGAATATAGAAGATTGAGAAGATAGAAGATTGAGAATATAGAAGATTGAGAAGATAGAAGATTGAGAAGATAGAAGATTGAGAATATAGAAGATTGAGAAGATAGAAGATTGAGAAGATAGAAGATCGAGAAGATGTAGAAGATTGAGAAGATAGAAGATCGAGAAGATATAGAAGATTAAGAAGATTGTTGAAGAAGATTAAAACTAGTCTACTTCATGAACATTAGTGATTTCGATGAATGTGAAGGCTTGAATAATTTAAGTATTGAATAATTTTTTCCTTTGTTGTATACGTTGGTATACGCAAATATATTTCACACACAGAACTAGTAATACAAATTTATATATAAACGTATATTTTTTTTAATTGTCATATTTTGAATGTAGCTACTCATCTGGGAATAAATCTAAAAATGAGAAGCCCTGTTTGAAACGTAAACTTGATCACGTAAGTCTACGGAACAATTTTTTTTTTTTTTGACACATTTTATGCTGAAGTGCTATGAATTAGGAATATGCAAATTTCGCATATGCGTCTTTGTATAAATACTGTAACAAAATTCCAATAATTGTCATGCTATCTGATTCATGCATGTCGAAAAGAGAAATATTAATACGGGGTTACAGTATATATATTGCCTGCGCATATATCCAGGAGGAAATATCATTGAATGGATTTTATCATGGTATGGGGTGATGATGTAAAGCTGTAACAACTCTTCCCAAAGATGAAAAATTAATTTCTGCTATTTTTAGCTTGTTGGTTAAGCTCGATGGTTTCTAGACTTTTTGAAGCGTGATCCTCTTTTGACAAAATTTTATCGACGGCTCCCTGCATAAAGTGACTATATGTACCGGATAACCGGAACATATCAGAAAATTTTTGTTAATAAATGCGCTGTAGCTTCCATAGTCAGTAGTAAATGCAATAGAATTATTTTTCAGCATTTAGTTGCAGAACTGTTTTAGTATGAAATTCCAAATTACCCACATGTTTTTTTTTGTAATTTGAATCGCCCGGACGGTGTGTCATAAACACAGCCGTGAATTAGAACGGAATGCGTATCCTGCGCATCGTAATGATGCAGAGTGGATAACTTAGTAACCAAACTCAGGGACACCATTCCCAAACGCAGGGCCCGATGTCAATATATTTTCGGATTCCTTCGTAGGAAGGATTAATTTTAGTTTATTTGTGTTTATTTGTTATATTATTTTTGAATATTCATAACATTTTCATGGTTGTGGCACAGCCATCCTTTTTTCATATTTCAATCATAGCAGTATTTTTTATTTATTTATTTAGTATACAAACCTGTGAAATGCCAACGGGCTCTGACTTCACTAGGTGCACAATACAATCAATGAAAATGGAAAGAAAAAGCAGGGATATCAGTAAAAAACACTAAACTAATCAGACACACGTAGAGGGGAAAATACATAAAAGATGACGCTAATAAATGTGTTAAAAGAATCCCTGAATATGCATAACAACCGAAAAAATACACATGCACATACAAATAAAATTCAATCAAATACAAAGTCTTTCACTTTTCGTACGGACACCTTATTTGCGAACAATATTCCAGGATGGGTCGCATAAAAACTGTAAATGCGTGCATGAGTGTTTTGCTGTCACATTTATGATAGGCCTTTCGTAGAGAATAAGAAGCGAGTCTCGCTTTACACACTATATTTAAAATAATTAATTTTATGTAGGTCGAAATTTCCGGTGTTGCAAATGGTGATTCCCAAGTCTGTGTAGGAAGTGAACTTCTGGAGCTCTTCGCCATCCATCTACACTGAGCTTGAATTCATTCGGTGTCCCCCTATGTACATGACACCTCTTTTATTAACTGATATTGGAAGACGATTGACTTTTCTATTATAGCAAGCATCCAGTGTACTCCCCCACAATATTTTCAGCCCCCTTCACCTTCTTCCTGATATATTTGAGTCTTTCCGATGTTTCAATAACTTTACTTCTTCATCAAAAGAGCTTCATAAACGAAACATTAGCGTTATTAATTGTTCATATTCCAAAAATGTAGGCATTTTCCCTTTACATCATCATTCTGTGTGTTTTTAATTTTAAAAAATTATAAAAAAAGTTTAAATCGAATGATTCTTTCTGAAATCCTTGCACAAATATTAACGATCTATTGATTATTGTACACATAAAATTTGATAAATAACGGTAAGTAGTAGCTGTTTAGCTGAGTTGAGCTATTTTCTAGTTTTGACAAATTTTTACTTACGTTCCGGAAAATAAAAATAATTTTCTTTTTGTTCGGACGTTTTCATTTTTGAGAATCTCTCGCGACCCCCCTCCCCTAGTTCATTAACTTGCTGAGCTATTCATTAGCTTGGTGAAATATTCATTAGCTTGGTGAAATATTCATTAGCTTGGTGAAATATTCATTAGCTTGGTGAAATATTCATTAGCTTGGTGAAATATTCATTAGCTTGGTGAAATATTCATTAGCTTGGTGAAATATTCATTAGCTTGGTGAAATATTCATTAGCTTGGTGAAATATTCATTAACTTGGTGAACTTAGTTGATGAACTACGTTTGCTTAGTTCGTGTGGATCGCGACCCACACTTTGGGAACCATTGGTTTTGCTCAAAGTTATCGACAGAATAAGAATGGGTCGGCTACGCACTCTGAGACAGAATACTGAATATCTCAGTTTAAAATCAGTTTTAAATCAGTTAATCTTTGTTTGAAAGCCAATGACGCCAAATCAATTAGGTAGTCTTGAAGCAGTGATTCGAACTCTATGGAACATCTGTGGAGAATTCTGGCTGAAGAAGTTTTTAAAATCCTCGAGAAACATCCTTTTTGAACACACCAGAAAATTCCATATGTTGATACAGATGACATGTAAACACGTTCATTTTCGTGTTGATATTGAATAGATATTTCAATGAACCCCGTGTCATTAAATTTAAAACTGTGACATGAGTGTAATAAAGAAAGTACCTCATATACGTTCACTGCCATACGTTTGGGAGTCACCCCCTTCGCTAATGGACGAACCTAGACTTTTGTGATGGTCAACGATATTTCATGCGAATTTCTTTGGGTCGGTAGCAATTTTCCCCTTACTATGAGAATTAAAAATGAATAGGAAAATAGACATTTATCTCGTACGTGTGCAAAAGAAGTGCGGCTAATTCTTGAAGCAATAAGCACGCGATCGTCCTAGACTCATCACTGTGTTAAAGTTTATGGTGATTCCATTAAAAACACAGCTCGGCAGCGGCGTGATCTTTTCATGCACTTTTTCTGCGAAGAACACGTTTTGGGAATGAAAATATGCTGAAGATATAGGAAAACTTGTGTGTGTATCTCTCGGAAAAAAAAAGTGTCTGGGATAATCTGTGATATACTTTTTTTTCAATTAAAAATTAAAAAAAACACGCTTCTTAGAAGTACTTTGAATGTTCTCAGTAGCTTGGTATTAACATCGATTTTTTTTAACACTTCTTTCACTTTTCCATGTCTTTTTTTCATGTTTTCCAACATTCACAATATAAATACAGTATATTACAAAAAAAACTGCCGCCACTGTCAATATGCCTAACACGCGTAAAGAATTCAAAACGTAGACATACTTATGAAACACAGAAAATATTTGTTTTTAAACTTTTTTTTAATTAAAACAAATAACAGATCACAAGATACAGATACAAATATATAATATCCAAATACATAACATAAATTACACAAAGACAATGACACAAAATACAGACATATATTACATGCACCATGTAACCACAAGGGAATGTAAGGTCCTTGCAGCAGGTCTATATGATTTTTATTATTAAATTTTTTTCAGCTATAGCTCTTTTATTTATATAAGATATATATATATATATATATGTATATATAAAATCCTAGGCTCTAGAACCTAAGGGCTGAGGCCATTTGAGCCGTTTTGATATGAATATTTGATATGAATAAATATTTGAACTGAATAAACTTGTAGTCTGCCTCATTTTTCAACTACACTCAAAATTTCTCGTTTATTCACACAACATTTTAATTTTTAAAAAATTTTAAGAAATACAAAATCTTCAAACGACAAAAATAAACAATTTTGAAAGATTGAAATAAAATACAAAAATGGAAAAAAACTAACAATAAAAATAGAATAATACAAGAAATAAAATAAAAAAAATTGAATGATTAAATAAAAAATAGATTAAAAAATGTATAACACACTAATACATATAAAATAATGAAAATAGGGAAAAAACGAAATACGTGAAATAACAAAGACAATGAAAAGATTAAATAATAATATTAGTGTCATGTTTTTTAATTCACTACAATTTGCAGTAGCGCTTCATTTCCCGCGATTGGTGACTTGTCTGTGATTTTAGTACGAGTTGGCAACTTTGTTTTGGCATCATTTTTTGGCGTAATTGGCGATGTCCCGTATTTTCCCGTATATCTCGTAGCCCGATTTCCCGTATTTTTCTCGAGAAAATACGGTTAGCATAATCATTATATACGCGAGTATAGATCTTCAAAAAATAGTACTTCCTTGTGTTATGAGGTAATAAAATAATAACAATGAAAAAAATAAAAATAAAGTGAAATATAGCAAGTGAAGTAAATATTTTTAGTGATTCAAATAGAAAATGAAATAAAAATTAAGTGAAATGAAATGGATAAAAAATGATAACAATGAAAAAATAATAGCATGAGAAAAAATACAACAATGAAAATAAAATGATGACACAAAGATGATAAAAATCAAATAAATAAAATAAAAATATAACGATGAAACAAAAAGAGAAAAAAGTTTTGAATGAAGAGAAAATGAAATAAAAATAAAATAAAATGCATAAGCAAGTGATACAAATAATTTTTAAGTGAATGAAATAAAATAAAGTGAAATAAATAATTTTTTTAAGTGTTTGAAGTGAATAAAAATAAAATGGATAAAATAATAATAACAATGCATAAAAATAAAATACATGTAATAATTTTTTATAATTTTTGTCGCACCACAGTCATTTTCTGCACACGATGGTTAATTTTTTAGACCGGGACCTACAGTTTATTGCTGATTCCGAACGGCAGGCCTGATCTTACACTCATCGAGAGGTTGGTGCGCTAACCCTTCGATGGGGGATTCCTTGCGGTAACAGTTTTTTCTGCGGTTATATCGCCGTTTCTGTTGTACCTCTGTGTCAGGAGAGTTTTCTGACAAGGACGAACTGGGTATCGAACTCGCGACACCTCTAAACATCCTTTGGTACTTAAAGCCAGGTTTTCCTACGTAGAAGCAGATTTCTACAGCGCGTGCAGCGTGAAAACTCTGGTGGAAAAAAAACCTGAATTTCAAGTTTTTAACCAATCAGCGTTTTCACGCTGCACAAGGTGCAGAAATTCTACTCCTAGGGAAACCCGGCTTTAGGCGAGTATCTTATCGACGTGGGCTACCGCGCCCTGGAATAATTTTGAAGTAATTGAAATACAGAATGGTATAAAAATAAAATAAGCGGAATAATTTTTTAAGTCATTGAAATAAAATAAAAAAAATGAAAATCAAAACAATAAAAATAGAATGATATATTAAAGAGAAATAAGTATTAATTAAACCTAGAATGAAACAAAATAAGTGTTATAAATAATTTTTAAGTGTTCGAAGTGAATAAAAATAGAATAATAAAATTGGGATAAAAAAATAAATTTTCTCATAAGAGACATGCTTCTCACATAACGGTTCATTTCGATGAGAAATCGGGGACTAAAATCAAGTTCTTTTATAAAACCGATGAGTATTTAATTATGTCGAATCAGAAATATCATGAATTTTCATATTCATCATTTTCATATCATGAAACAGAAGAAATCGCGATGTCTAAATAAATGCCAGAGAAAATCGGGACGACATCTAAAAGTTTGATAAAAGTTCTTTTATATCACAACGCACGGAAATTAAATATCGGTAGTGTTGCCATCTGGTAAAGAATTATCTCGTCATCAACCTGGGTCACGTGATCAACCACCTGATCATTGGATTTTCTTTCACCATTAATGTATTCTTGACACGGTCGAACACAAAAAGCTGCATTTTTCTAAAGATTTCAAATATTGAACAGTCCATGTGACGGATGTCTCTGGATATAATTTTACCAGATGCAAGTTGCCACTGTGTTGAAGAAGTATGGACACAGAAGTGTGCTATACCAAAATATCTCCTCTGAAATTACAAAAGGAACAAAAATTGTAATTTAATTCAGTTTTTAATGAGTAAAATTTATGAGAATTGATCACAACATTTGCAAAAACGGCTCGAGTCATTTCGTATTACAGAGCTAAATAGTGTGGGGTTTGGTCAGAACATGATATCTCCAAAAAATGACTTTTTGATCTAAAAGTAAGTCTTGCTAATTATAACTAATTATGAGTGATATAAATGCACAAATTCGCATGTACGGCTAAACAACATGATAATGTAGGACATTTTCATTTGTGTTTGTGTGTATGCTTTATTTTTAATTTTTAAATAACAATGAAAAATGCTTATGTCTCAAAAATGTGATTTTGGAGTTATATTCTGGCCAAACACCTCAGAATTAAAATACTATAATTATTTGAAAACTCAATTTTTTGCACGTAGATCAAGCCAAGTAATATTCAAAGCCATCTATGAGGTATGAACTTTTTTTGTCTGAAAATACTGTATGAGACACATATTGTCTCGAAATGAAAAAAGAGACAGCGCACAATTGGCAAATAATGAATTTTCAACACCAACATATGTTCCGGCACCCGTGGGTGCCGTTTTCAAGGCGGTGCTAAAGAACTTCTGTAAAAAACGAAAACCGTGGTCGGAATGAGGGAGCGTCAGCAGGGCTAGGAAGTTAACAGTCCGCTGTTTATTTTCATTTTCAGCGTCAGAGTTGTTACCTTCTGTTTTAATGACGTCATAGTGTGTCTTTTTATAGATACAAATTACCACAGGCGGAACGATAACTTATGGGAGTTTCCCCTTCAGAAATCTGAAGTTTGTGTTTTAATTCAGCGGAACAGAGAGGTTCTAGTTTAGGTTAACATTTCTAAGAGTTAAGCCATATTAGGGTGTGTGTGTGTGTGTATATATATATATTCTTCATTTCAAAACATTTCATGTTTGACCACACACTTGTAAATTGAATGTTTTTGTCTGCATACATCATTTTTATCTGATCTGGTACACTTTTCAACTACCATAGCATTCAAATCGCGAAGAGCATTATTTGCAGTTTCGTAAAAACTTTCAATCTTTTTATAAATAATAACTGCAGTGGAATTAAAGTGTTTGAAGGTTTTTAAATTTTAGTCTGAGCTCAACTTGACATTGTTCTGAAGACATTGGGCAATTTGGATGTACCTAAACAAATAAAGCACGTTTGTGTTGCTAAGATGGCAGTTTAAAAGCAAAGTTTTTTGAACGGTGAAATCACCTGGGTAATAACAGGCTCTATACTTCTTTTAATCCACAAACACTGTCTCATTAAATGATTCAACGCATATTTAAAAATACAACAGTTCACAAAAATTATATCCTGGAAGGCAGGAATTCTGTCTTTAATGCCCCTGATCAATTTACATATTTTCACTGGCATTTACTAGCAGATATCTGACAACTTATCACCAGGTTTTTTAATTTTTTCCAGCATTAGATTATAGCTACACACCTTAAGAGAGATTCTTGGTTAGTAGACAATGAAATAAAAGAAGTCAGAAGTAATAGAAAAAAGCATGATAAACGCCAATAGCGATTCAGACCATTTTTTGAAGCGACGGCAAACGAAATGTCTGCTAGAACAAATATTCTGAGAGAAAATATTCCGCGAACACCCGGACAATGCATGATTGATGATTGGATAATGGCGAAGAAGCTGTGTTTTTATTACAAACTAATGACTGCTGCGTTTTGAACGTGATATCAGAGACTTATTGTTGTAGGTACGAAAATCGACGCACCTCAGTAATAAATCATCCTTCACTGAAGCCATACCGATGTAATCGAACTAGTGTTCTTATCATAGAACGACCATTTGAGAATTTTCAAACATTTTGTTCAGTTTTGTTCAGATTATGACCAACATAAAAAATTTTCGCTTCCAGTCACAGACTTTCAAAAAAAAAGAAAACCGCTATTGGATACAATAGGATACAACTTATTGATTGCATGTTTGTGTTCACACTCTTCTTATATTTTTTGAAATAAATATAATTACAGATAATCATCAAGAATACTCTATTGTGAAACATTTTTGAAACATTGTATAAAATAAAAGGTATTTTACGTATAATTTAAACATTCGATCTTCCAATTAAATGGAAAAATCTTAGCAATTATAGCAATTATAGTAGGAAAAATAGAAGTGACAGCTTAAGCGCTTGATAGTTAGGACTAGAAGAGATTATTATTTCTTGAGAAGAAAAATAAAAACATTAATAGTGAAACCCTTCAAGGCATTAGTATCAAAGAAACCATTTCGTTTCCTAGAAGATAATAACTGCAATTTCTAATGGATTTTTTCCCATTTCTTTCGCAGGCTAAATCGATGACAAATTTTTCTCAGAGTTTAGACGTTCATTTGTTTCTTTAAAAAAAGTGGTATTGGTATCCTTTTGAATAAATATGTATATTTTGTTTTTATAATTTTTTCTTGATAAATTTAATGCCTCTCGATTACATTTCATTGTTACAAGATACATTTTATTGATTACTTTTTATTACTTACAAGGAATTCTCAAAAAACATTTGATATGAAAATAGCGGAAATTCGTTATAACGACAGTTCGAGGAAAATTGCCGTTATATATAACGGATTTCTCGTTGTTAGTTAGCAGAAGTTTTCAAAGATCGGTTGGAATCAGTCGGGGCGGTAAGTCAATGGGAAGAATTTAGTACGACGATATCTTTCTTTTGCACGACGTTATTATCTTTGTTCGAAAAAAGCGTGTTTGTACATCGCGCCCCCTATGGTTCACGGATAGTGTGCGGAACCTTTATCTTGAAAAGAAAAGAGCATTCAGAGAGTATAAAAGTGGACGAGGTGACCTATCATTGTTTACTGATAAAAGAAGGCTGTTGAAGAAAGCGATAAGGGATAGTAAAAAGGAAGTTGAATCTAGGTTGGCAGACAACATTGTCTCCGACCCAAAATAATTTTTTAGATATGCCAATAATAGATGTAAGGGGACAGTTGGTTCCCCTCTTGAGAGGAGGGTCTAGGTTAGAGAGCAAATGTAGGTATGTGTAGTGCTTTCAATGACTTTTTCGCATCGGTTTTTAATAGAGAATACGATATTCGATGTACGGGTGTTGCATGGAGCAATAAAATTTTCAACCATATTCAAGTGGAAGATGTGGAGGTCCTAAATCTTCTAAAAAATTTATGTGCGAGCAAAGTACAAGGACCAGATGATATCTATCCAAGGGTCCTCACGGAATGCGCTAATGAACTGTTGGGGCCAGTCTAGCAGATTTACAGGAGTAGTGTTGCTGAGGGTATCGTCCCAAGGGATTGGAAACTTGCTAATGTTGTTCAGATATTTAAAAAGGGTAGTAGAGAGAGGCTGTGTCCAATTGTCGTTCAGTGAGTTTGACGAGCTCCCGTTCGAAAATTTTGGAAATTATTATCTAAAAGCAATTGGTGGAGTGGCTAGACGAGAATAGTGTATTGTCGGATAATCAGTATGGGTTCGGGAAGGGGAAGTCATGTGTAACTAACCTCCTTTGCTTTTATGATCACGTGACTAAGGCTTTGCGTAAGGGTAAAAATGTAGATGTTGTTTACCTTGATTTCCAGAAGTCATTCGATCGGGTCCAACATGGTAAACTCTTCAAGCATTTACACGAAATTGGGATTGGGGCAACTTGCTGAATTGGACAGAATCGTGGTTGAAAGATAGATCACAACAGGTCATGGGGAACGGGGAATTCTCTGATTGGACAGGCGTCACTAGTGGACTTCCTCATGGAAATGTCCTAGGCCCCATACTTTTTTCACTTTTACACGTTTAAAAAGAGATACGCATAAACATGTTGGTGTAAATCGAGAAGCTATCCATACTTAGAATAAGACAACCATAAATACATTTATGGCTGTCTTATGGTTGTCATTAAACGTCTTATATATATATATATATATATATATATATATATATATATATATTTTACAATTTTTGTCATTGCATTTTTAATTGGGTTGCTATATTTTATTACTATACATCCATACTTGTTATGGGCATCTTTTTCTCAGCCACCTGGTTGGGCATTTTACCTGTTGTGGCCTTGTATTTGTATTTATATTTGTATTTATTTGTACTAGTGAATTTCCATTTTTTGCTCTGTTAGGTTATAAAAATGATAAAATATTGCTGCTTTATCTGCATTAAAACGTCTTATAGATAATTTCGTTTGATATCAACGGTTATCGCTACTAAGTTTCATGGCTTCTTGTCACCATTTTCCTGCTAATCGTCAAGTTTTTTTTAACATTATTCATTCTGGATTTCGGAAATGACTTTATATGAAGTAAGTTCTGGTTCCGAGGTCTCTTAGTCACTGCGAGAGACAAAAGTCGAATAAAATCACCATATATCACATGTGTGCATTAAGGAAGCCCAAAAATTGGAAGAGAGGAGTTAAAAATTTTGACTTTTCTATGACCATGTCTGCTAGAAGTATCTCACAGTAATTTTAACGATTGATAGGCGTAATCATGTTGAATTCTTGAAGAGAGATAGAAAGAAAAACTGAGTCTTTTTTTTGAGAATTTTCGACGTTGTAGTGAATGCTTCCTAATTTTCTGCTCTCTATAACTAAATATTTTCTGTATCTTTAAAATTAGCTATTCGACAATCGTTATAGCGAGATGGCGTAATAAACCGTACTCTTTACATCGGACTTTCACTGTACATAGAAACTATTCACACGGGATTTGCGGAACAATGTTTGAATTACATTTAGCGTAATGTGGCTGTTTAGTTGGTGTGTGATACTCATGCGGTTGATGCGAAGAGATCATACATACGAATAATACAACGTCGAGAGCATTAACACGTTGAGATCATTCCATCAAAGTCGATATACATTTTCAGAACAACCTTCTGAGGGATCGTTAGAATACGAGGGAAACTATCCGCCTCGAGTATTTTCCATTATTCCAAACTGTCTAGAAACTTGAGTGGCATGTCGCTAGAGATGGCTATTAGCATGACCGTCGGTCCATCAAAGGGCAGCTGGGTTGGTTACGTGAAACTGATTAATACAATGGCTAGAATAATAATATATTGAGCTTAAAAAATTTTTCGAAGCCCTCAAAGTGGCTCATATATGGTATATGGTGCCAAGAGAAATTATTATTAATATAAAAACACGAAACACACACACCAGGAAAGAATTTTTTTATTTTTTTTAAAATCAGAATTAGGGCTGGTCCGATTAAATCGATTAATCGGGTCAGTTACTGGATCAATCCGATTCAAATTATTATAAAAATTTCGTAATTTATTTGGATTTGTTTGGCAAAATCGATCAGATGTCTTAAAATTATATTCCCACATATAACATTTCGGATAACTGACCATATTTAAAAATATTTGAATCAATATTTTGATCAAATTTTTACACAAGCGAGAAATACAAGTCGATTCTACGAAAAAAATGGTGATGTTTTCAGTTTTAAATTAGATTTGATGAAAGTTTTATAGAAGACAAAATTTGTTGTCACCACTATGAACAGCAGTTTTCGTATTTGCAAAATATCAGCCCCCCCCCCCGTTGCTACTATTTGGGAGTAGTTTTAAGGCGAAAATGTAACAGTATAAAAATCGGAAGTAGTTGCGACTTACCTAATCAGTGACTAACTTAAAATTACTGATTTTCTGAAGAGGCGACAAGATCCTAGAGAAGAAATTTCAGGATCTGACAAAAATGTTCAGTATCACTTCAAGCGTGCAGCCTTAATTTCTTAATCTATTCTAATATTTGTTTAATTCTAGCGAATAGGTGACTGAAAGAAAAATGAATAAAATATATTTTCGTAGCATCAGTTAATTAAAAAAGTTACCAAATAATTTTATTGTAAAGTAATAGCATTTAAAAATAGTCGATATTAAAATTCGAATAGAGTTTTTGATTAACCAGTTGATTAATCGATTCCCGGCCCTAATCAGAATGAAACAAAACACTTTATCTTTTTCAAAAAAAGAATGAGTTTCTTTTTCGAAATAAACTTTATTGGTGGAAAATCGAATGGATTTAGAAAAATTTCTTTTCTAAGGTAACGAAGACGTGAGACACCTGCCAGTGTGTTTGGAAATTTAGTATGTCGGAAAATCGGGGGGAAAAAAGAAACGACCAAGAAAAGTGCAGAAATTCGTCCTGTAGTCGTATCTTTAGTTCACATCGTGACAGAAGGGATGTCGGCAAAAAAAGAAAAGATATCTCTTCAATGTCAGGGAATAAATCCACTCCTGCAATTGGCAGAGAGATGGAAAAATGTAACAGTTTCCTCGCAACCATTATTGGGGGACAAGAAGCCCTCATAAAGATAGCCCGAAGGGAAAGCACTACAAATACAAAAAATAATAATCGAACAGAGCAGTTCAGCTCTGGACTTGAATATTTCATAAGTTTCGGTGTGATATTACAAAACTCCTTTCATTTTTTTTTTCTAGCTACCCGTTCTCGTTTCTATCAAAACATTCAATATAACGAAAGAACAGCAAAGA
Source organism: Pholcus phalangioides (assembly GCF_987345545.1). Classification (NCBI taxonomy): domain Eukaryota; kingdom Metazoa; phylum Arthropoda; class Arachnida; order Araneae; family Pholcidae; genus Pholcus; species Pholcus phalangioides. The sequence continues at coordinate 34,263,054 of NW_028301600.1, read as the reverse complement.
GTTGAAATATGTTTTATGGATTGTATATTAAAGAGAGGTGACCAACCTATTTTCAAGCCGTGCCACAATTAGGGTCTTTTCCTTATCACTGCTCACTAACTCCGGTCACATATCGTCATATGGCAATTTACTACCGATCGAGTTGGGTCGAAAATCTTTCTCTTTAGAGGGAGTCATGTTATACTTCTCTCTTCGTTTTTGATATAGGGGCCTTTTATCGAGAGCATGCTGAGGCACCTTCTCTCGGTGGTCGCGTCAGTTCCGATAGGAGAAGAACTTTTGTAGCAGTTTCCTGGGATCGAACCCGTGGACCTAACAGTCGCCTTCATGGTGGTAATCGAGCATTTTACCAATGCGCCACCAGTGGTCCTACAATTGGAACCATTCCCGATGTACGTGCCACGTTCTAAATTTTAACAGGTAGACTACCTCCCGCTTTTACGGGAAAAGATCATCTCTCCCTTCCCAATGTATTTTGGCTATCTTCTCTTTTTCATAAAAATGTAAATTGAAATGTTCACGCTGTCCATTTTTTGAGTAAAACAAATGCATTTTTTTTTTGTTTATGAATCACAAATTTGATTATCGTAATTCACATCGTGTATATGATAATATGATATACGAATACAAATACAAAGGCCACAACAGGCAAAATACCGAACGAGGTGGCTGAAAAAAAGATGCCTATAAAAATATGGATGTCAAATATATAACCAAAATAAAGCAATCCAATATAAAAGCATATACGTATTACGAAAGACCGTCGTGAGACAGGTTAGTTTTACCCTACTGTTGACAGGCCGGGATTCTACGGATCGATACAGGGGGTGAAGCTTCACCTTGGTTGGTGCACGTTTTGCACTAAGCCCTGGGGTCAGCGGCTTTAGCTCTGCAGCTATAGCCAAAACCACACGACGGACATTAAGGGGGGGGGCGACACCTCCCCCTCGAATCTCTCTCTACCGGCACTCGACTCGGGATTCATTTCCGTTTCGTCCTGCCAGAGAATGTGCTGAGCAAGCATGGTAGCGTCCGATTTACGAAGTTTACCTACATACCTTTAGGGCTGGGACAGGGGTGTATCAATGAGATACGTATAACGAAAGAAAAATTAATAATTAATACTATATAATACACAGCCCATAACAAAGAGCTGTCTTATTCTAAGTATGGATAGCTTCTAGATTTATCCCACTATGTTTATCGTACTTCTTTTTACATGTATCAATTGTGTTACAATTCACGATCCCAACAGGTAAGAAATTACATTTACTAATAACCCTATTAGAGAAAACTCCCTGCGACACCACAACCCGGAGTTGTCCCTTACTAAACGATACTGGTGTCCCCTTGTCGAAGCAGTTGATTGACGGTGTATTAATAATTCATGGTCCATTCTATCCACCCCGTTGAAAATTTTAAAAACTTCGATCATATTTCCCCCTCGAACACCTACGTTCCTCCAATGTAAACATATTCAAGAAATTAAGTCTTTCTTCATAGCTCGTGCCAACAAGAGCACACATAGCTCTTCTCTGCAATAAACATCGATACATCGATAAAAGTTACGAACGTCATGTTGGGTATATAAGCACCGGAACCTGGTGGTAAGGGGTACTTGGGCCCCCAAATGAACCTTGCTTGGAGGCCGAGCCCCTCCCCCCCCCCCTCCGCCAATAATTCATGAATATGCAATGCATGCTTCTTTCTTATATGAACGGGACGTCCAGCAACACACCCCCCTCCCAATAAATAATTTCTTCGCATCACATAGTCTCTGGATATTTTCAGCATGAGATACCTCACAAAAACACATTAAATAAAGAGCTATTCATAAGCGAATACAGGCTCCTTGAACAAGAATCACCACGGGTGTGTATAATGAACGAGGGAGGGCAAATGTCCACAACCGCCCTTCCTCCTTATGTCAATAATACAATTTTTTCTTACTGTACAGGGAGGTCGATTACTCCTATTGAACCCCCCGTATCCGACTATGAAACTATCACATAATTATTGTTTAGAGAGCCTATAATACAAATGCTACAGAATACAAAATGTCCAACGAGTTGGCTGAAAAAAGATGTCCATTTAAAATATGGATGTCGAATACAGCAACCCTATAAGAGAAAAATAAAAAACCAATAATTTCATTGATCATTTTTGTCGCACCACGGTCATTTTCTGCACACGAGGGTCAATTAGACCGTGACCTACAATTTATTGCCGATTCCGAACGGCAGGCTTGCTTTTTATCATGGAGTTTTTATCATTGTTTTTCCCTCATCGAGAGGTTAGTGCGCTAACCTCTCTGCGGTCATGTCACCGTTTCTGTTGTACCCCTGTGTCAGGAAAGTTTTCTGTCAAGGAGGAACCGTGTATCGAACTCGCGACACCTCTAAACATCGTTTGGTAGTTTAGGCGAGTATCTTATCCACCTGGGCTACCGCGCCTAATAAGAAACCAATAATTATGATAAAATATAAATATACTTTTCCATAAAAAATTATGGTTCATCTAATTATGAATACACCTTCTTCATTTATCCCAATATGTTTATCATTTTCTTTCATGCGTGTCAATTACATTAGAATTCGCGACCCCCGGAGGTAAGCTATTCCGTTTATTCACAACTCTATTAGAGAAAACCTCCTTGTGACACCACAACCTAGAATTCTCCCTTACTAATCGATATTGGAGTCCCTTTATCGAAGTAGTTGATTGACGATGTATTAATAACTCATGGTCTATTTTATCCATCCCGTTCAAATAGGTGTATATTTTTGGTATATAATTTGGTACCCTTTAGAGCCATATGGATAAAAAAAGATCGTTCACAAAAATTGTAGGAAATTTCTTCGAATGAAAATCGAAAAGATTTCAAACAGAATTTCTGAAACTTTTGAAAGAAGCCTTTGCGGAGCACTTGTGGTACGCGTGCCACAGGTTTTCCACCCCTGGACTAAATCCTTTTTCTGATTTCGTATATAAAAGCTTTTCCATTCGTAATCTATCATTTGAATAAAGAGACGAAAATGTCGAGTTAATTAATTGTATTAAATGTAATTAATTAGCTCGAATCAACTAATAATTGATATATTTTTAAAATCAATTAATATTTTTTCTCAAAATGCTTATTCAAAAGTAAAATCTGCACCATGGTTTTTTTAGTTAAATACAGTAAATATATCCATATGTTGAGCGTTAAAAAAACCCAAAACCCTATGATTACGTGTCTCATATACGTGTCGTATTGCGAATAACATAATCAATATTCATCAAGAATTCCCGGAATTCCGAGAAATCGTCATCAAGAATGAATAGGGGAATTGTTGCGTGTTTACGTCGTGATTCGTTTGGTAATCATTATGATGAAAGTTTTAAATAGACAACAGGTGCGACAAACACAATTGGCTAGGAAATCATATAAAAAGACCAGCCACTAAATTGCAATATAGTGATATGGCCAGAGTTGGTGTTTGATGAAGTAGCCATGGACGGCTGAGGATTAAGTTTGTTTTCTTCAGTTCCAGTTTCTTGGTTGATTTTGAAGATAAAATGGCACTGTTCATGAAGCTCATTGTTGCTGTTACATTCGTGCTAGTCCTTTCGGATTTCATTTGTAAGAGATATCCTTTTCATTATTACCATTTGAATTGAGTTATTGGAGCTTTTGTAGTTAAAATAAATCATTTTAGTTCGTTTTCTTTGAAATTCAGCTAATTTCTCAATCGCATAAAAATTTTCGAATCGAAGAAAGCACTAATTAAAATCTGTTTCTTCATTTTATTTCCCTCACTGTTAATTAAAACAAAACACATTTTAATTTTAAAAAAAGCTAGAAAAATTATATTATCGTAGTATTTTTGTCGGAATTTATGATATTTTTTGGGAGCCAAAAAAAGAATCATCATAATGAGAAAAGTTGCGGAATCATCAAAAATATTGATTTGGTTTCGTGTGCTGGTAATTGATTTAAAATTAACTGAGATTTTATTTGTGCAGATTGCCACACAATCCGGTAATCAATCGACGTATCGATGTTGGTATGATGTGATGGCTTCTGATCGGATGGGTGAGGATCGGAGTATTGGAGTTCAGAAGAGGGATCGGAATTCGAAAACGCGTTGGTCATTTTAAGTTTTAATCTTGGTATTTTTTATGCCGGTTGCCATGCTGTGCTCAAATATAAGTCCTTCTTCCTTCAGCCCAAAAAAAAACAAAACCAACGCGCTTTCGAATTCCGATCCCTCTTTTGAACTCCAAACCTCCGATCCTCCCCATCCAATCAGAAGCCGCCACGTCATACCAACATCGATACGTCACTTGTTTCACGTCACAAAAGGCAAGCAAGGATTATTGCTGCTGGAAAGATCCAAGCAGACTCATCATCCGCCATCACTTCGCACTGTGACATACAATGTATTATCGCTACAGTCGCTATCTGTCCTCTATCAACACCGTCTATAGCAGAAAGCCTCCGCGCGAAGCCCGTGACGTCACTGAAGTCGTTCATTTCACTTATAGTCATTGGATATACTGCCAAAAAAAAAGGTACAGCTTTCGCATACGTCAGCCCGCTATATCCAATTGCTACGGGTGAAATGGACGACTTCAGTGACGTCAAAGCTTCGCAAGGAAACTTTCTGCTATAGAAGGTGTTGCCTCTATATCGTTTTTTAATGACCAGACGTCACTTTGAACTGAAAACTGGTTTACCCGCCATAAGATGAGCCCGGTAGGGTTTCAAGACGTCTTAACAACGATATGATACAGATTCTCTCTCACTCTTTCCGTCGCGTCTTCAGCGGAAGCACCAATACACTATTCAGGAGGTCGTTTCGTCTCCTTGCTTGCCGTCACCTGCACACCTGCACCGATGACGTCCAGTAGTCAAGTAGTGGACGAACCTTCTGCTGACAGAGGCCTTGAACACGACCTATAACTGCCCAAAAAACTCCGGCTGTGAAAGCCTGCCTTCTTACATCAATGTTACTTTATAATTGTAATACAAGAATTGAATAAATATTTTCAGAACACGAAATATCGATGAGTATTATCATTATTTTTCAACTTTGGTAATTGTACCCTATTTCAGTGGTTCTCAAACAACCGGGGGCCGCTATGTCGCCCCCTTATGAGAATAGGATAACATAAGGAAGCACGTTCAAATGGATGGGGAAGCATGACAGGTTGTTAAGTGGAGGGGAGGGGCACAGAGAGCTGTGGGGGAAAAAAGTTTGGTTGTGAAGAAAAATGAAGATCTCGAATATGGGGGGTGCGAGTATATATATATATACTTTCAGAATCCAACAGAACCAAGACCATCTTTACACAGGGCCATAAAGCCAGGACCTTTAAAGCAAGCCAGAAAATTATTTCTGGGGGGGGGGGGGGCAAAGTGATAAAACAATATACTTAAGCATGTAATTCCACATACAGGGTGATTCTAAATTCATGGGACAAACTTTAAGAGTGGATATAAGACACCTAAACAAGAATTTTTGATCATAGAATGTGCGGTCGAATCGCAATAGCAAAGGCGATAGAGGGTGTTTTTAGATAGTGCTCAACAGCACTTCACCAAAAACAAATAACATATTTTTCCGATGGATTTGCTACGATATGTGCTATCAATCATTCGATGATGAATATGCACCTTCGAATTGGACTGGAGTTTGTTTTTTATTGGTGCAAGGACTATCAAGGTTACGCTCTGCCAACAACAAGACTTGCGGTAGAATTTGCGTTACCCAGGTTGCACCATGAGAAGGCCTACCACATTACAATACCCTGCACCCTCGGTTGATTGCACTTATTGCAGCAAATCTGTCAGAAAAATACGAGATTTGCTTTTAGTGAAGCGGTATTGTGCACTCTCTACCGCCTTTGCTATTGCGATTCGACCACATATTCTAGGACCAAAAATGCTTGTTTAAGAGTCTTATATCACCTCTTAAAGTTTATCCCATGAATTTAGAATCACCCTGTATAAATAGAGTGATTTTAGGGACATTTTAGGGTGATTACAGGGTGATGATTAGGGTCACTTCCTAACATTTCGGAGGAGTAACAGACGCTTTTGTTTCCCTACGGCTTTGCCATTAGGCATGTCATCTGGACATATCTCACCTAGGGAACGTTATGTCCATTAGGCCGGGATTACACTATAAAAAAAGCGTTTATAAAGCGTATAAAGCGTATAAAGCGATTCTACAATGTTAAGAATCCTCAATGGACGGTGTTTTATAGAAATTTTGTATTCACACAGCTTTTCTGGCAGTGCGCAGTAGCGCACGTGTAAAACATGGAGGAAAACGCTGTTTACGACTATGTTCACGTGTGAATACCTTTGTTTCCTATTTTCCCCCAAGCATTTTTAAAGCAAAAAATAGATTATTTAAATGCTTTCTACTGCCGTTCAAAAATTATCCCATCTTTTTTATAAACACCCTGTATGTTTGCTAAAGCCGGAACTGTAAGGAAATACGAACGATTCTGTAGTCTAGTTTTAGAAGAGATAAATAAATTTATTAGAAATAAATCATTTTATTTTTTCTCTCTATCTTCTCTTCTAAAAAATGCACTCATAGTAAGTTTAAAATCTGGTTAAGCAACGAAATTTTCAACTGTGGTTAAAATAACCGTTCTGTAGTTCTAGTGTTAAGGCAGCATATATATACGAGATATGTTGCCTCCTTAAAAGCCTTTTATTTGAGCATTGACAAGCCTATATATTTTGTAAAATTTATTTCTCAATGAAACACTTTTCCGTATACCCCTGACTTTGCACCAGCTGAAAATTGGTGTACTTCAAGAAGAAACAGATGTGGTATTTCGACGGGGATTTAGTGATTTCTGCTGTGCCTCTTAAAAGATTAATCTGTGGCACAATTCCGTTAAGTTGTTAAAGAATGCTGTCAGAGTAAATTCTGAACAGTTTTGACCCTTTAAGCGGCATTGAATAGATATCTCGATTCCGTAAAAGCCCCTTATTTGCAAGGCCATATGTTTTGTAAAGTTCATTTTTAAATTGAATACTTCCCCTATACTCCTTACTTTGCACCTGCTGAAAATCGAAAGGAATTACTTCATTGAAAAGGGTATGACATTTTGAATGAGGTTTAATGATCTCCGCTGTGCCGCTTAAACGGTTAAAATGATATTTAATTAATTGATATTCCAATTTTATACTATTCTTACATATATTTCTTGAAGATAGCATTTTTTGAAGAAAAAAAAATTACGTAAAGTGCCGTCAGAATTCAAAATTATATTTTAATTTTTTTTTCGCATAAGCCAAGATATGCCGTTATTGAGGTTGCACTTAAAGTTGGATGAAAAGTACTGTGTTGGCAATTTCATGAGCAAGGACTTTTAAGATAATGCAGTTCTATATATGCTTTTTTTAGTATATACATGCATATACATGTGACTCTATACTTCGGTTAAAAGTATCAGGGACTTCAAAAAAATCAAATGAACTACCAGCTAAAGCTCTAACTAACCTTGTGTACAACACTTGTCTCGTGTGAATGTTTTTAGTTCCACATAGAAAAAGAATCAATTCAACTCTTATCTTTTCAATTCTATTGTGTCTATGGTAGATATGGAGAAACTTGGCCCATGGATGCCAAGTGACGTATCTCTGGGGGGTGGGGGGCGAGGTCCTCATTGTAAAAAAAAAGCAGGCGTCCTGTATTTTACAAGACAGGACATTTTATTTGCATTTTTCTTATATTAAACAGGTTAACCTTTGTTTTTTTACACCAAAACTGTAAGAAGGGCGATCACCACCTTTGGCCTTTTCCGGATTCGTTTCTGTGATTTTGAAAGACATTCTTGTGCATGCAAGAATTCTGTAATGAAGTAAGTCATTCGACTCATTGATATGCCGATAAATCTTCTCACAGCCATCTGGCAGCTGTATACTGAGCAGTTTTTTAGATTAACATTTACGGATTGTCTAGGGTCTCTTACACCCCTGTGTACTCAAATGTTTTAGGTCTTTCTGCCTTACCCAACACAAAAACATATTTAAAAAAATTAAAACTGAAGGGAATATGCCGCTTCTCATTTTACGGCGCTGTGCAGCTACACATTTCTCATGTCTAAATACGACCGTGCTGATTTTTGTTACTAGCGTCACACGTGATTCTAATATTAAACATCCTCCATTGTAATATTGCATCAAATTCTTCATTTTATATGAGCACCCTATACATACAATTTACATTCCCAGCTGCTACAGCTTGGTCGAATTCAAGAATAGTTTTACGTTCGAAATAACAATCCTACATTTTATTTGAAATGATATTTTAAGCGCATTTTTACGCGTGAGTCCAACGTTCAGTTATTTTCCCCAAGTGCGGTGAAGATTTCTATTATATTTCTTTAATATTTTATGTATTTATTATACGCTTAATGAATTCTAAATTTTCAATTCCGTTTAATGTATATTTTTTTCTTTTGTTGCAGGTTGTTATAAGTCTGTGTTGTATCTATCACCGTCTTTCTGTATGCTATTTTAGTGCTAAATTTATTGTCTCTCCAAGACTGCCGTGCTTATTTGTCTCATATTTTATGTCTTTATTGCTCGGTTCATCCTTTTCCCGCTTTCATTCTTATTGTGTTTTCTTGTGTTGTTTCCGATGAAGTGGCTTTTATTTCCTTAGTCTAAGTCCACATTGTTCCTAACGTATATATATTTATTAATAAAAGAAATAAATCTACTTCCATATCATAAAGATAAGGCTATTCTTTTATTGGGAGTCTCGGTGGAATTATTCACATTTATGTATAACAAAAGTTCTTTTTAACCTCACTCACATTTTTTCAAGTCTGCATGCATGTACAAAATAGAGCTAATAATTCGGATGAAATGAAACTATTTCCTTGAATATCGTCGTAATTTTATAAGTCATGTCAGGTTTTCTTACTAAATCGAAAAACTGCGATCTCGAACATATTAATCAAGTCTCTAAATGTAACTTGTACGATGTGATAGAAGTTCCTCAAATATTTTATTTGCCACAAATCTGATACTAACGTACAGCAATACGAATAACAGAGATGAACGATGATTTTGCTCGACAAGATGAATGAAACCACTGGATATTATGCCGAGGTGAACTAGCAAAAAGACAGTGCCATTCTCTCTATTAAGAATCGAACTCAGGACCTCTTTTATATCGGAAAGGCGCACTGATCATTATACCAGAGAGATACAAGCCTTTTTTCCTTAAAACACGCGCAGTGTCGTGACTTGCTAAGTAGAGACAAAAGCCTTTCAATTTCAGATTATGGTCTCCAGGCTGCAGCAGTAGAGATGGATGATGATTTTTGCGGATTTTGCTAAGATGTACATACACGAAATCAATAGGCTATCTAGATATTCTGCCGAGGGGAACTTGGGAGGTCTCTCTCTACTCAGCAAGTCACGCTACTGTGCGTGTTTGGAGGAAAAAAAGCGTTCGTCTCTCTGTGGTATAATGGTCAGGGGTCTTTCCAGGTAGCTTGTGCAAGAGGTCCTAGAATCGATTCCCGGTGGAGAGAGCAACGCTTTTCTCCCAAGTTCATCTCGGCATAATATCCAGAGAGTCTATTGATTTCAAATACGAACAATATTTTGGAAATGTTTTCGAGAGATTGTTAATAAAAACAAAAACAATTGTCGGTACAAAAGCAATTATCAATCGGAAAGTAGTTTATAGCACTTTATCTTAGATCAGTGCTGATTTAGACTCGTATATAGACTCCCTTTTACATTATATGTATATTGTCTTGTTGGTAATAAAAATTAATTTCCTTTCCCATGCCCGTCTTAATTCTTTTTCTCTCTATACGCTGTCACTTCAAGATGACATTTGTGACCCTGAATTCCTATATGATTCCGATTTATTCACCCTGTCACTTCTCTTCATATGTATTTCTAAAACATTTCAGAAATGCCGACTGACCAAACATGACCATAGTTTTGAAGACTCCTATTGATTGGCCTAATGCCTGATTTTGGCCAATGCCCACTGAAATCAATGTTGGGACTGGGGACTACTGTTACTATAAGATACTAATACATTAGAAATAGATAATGATTTTTTTCTCGAAGCCCATGATACATCAAATCATTGGACTTTCTGGATATTATGCTGAGGTTAACTTGGGAAATATTTCTGTTGTCTCCTCCGAGAATCGAACTTCGGACCTCTTGCAAACCGGGCAAGCACACTGGTAGGTCTACACCATAGAAGTGATATATTTTCCCTCTTCAAACATCCACAGTAGCGTGACTTGCTGAGTAGAGGCATCATTATCCATCTGAAAAAAAAAATCACATCCTAAAAGAATCCTTATCCCTCTCTACTACCACCACCTGGGGTCCATTCGCTGAGCAGTTGAGACTACAATGTCTCTTCTAAGCAAGTCACGCTACTGCTTGTGTTTTAAGACGCAGTCAATTCCCTCTCTAAGGTATGATGGTCAGTGTGCTTGCCCGGTTTACAAGTTGTCCTCGGTTCGATTCACAGCAGAGGCAACGGACCTTTTCATCCCAAGTTCACCTCAGCATAATATCCAGAAACTCTATTGATTTTGATATACTAATACGTTTTCCATGACTCTCTCTGGTCATTGATTATACAAACTATTGAAGTCCAGTGAAATCCCAATGCAACGACATTTTGAGGACCAGGAGAAATATCGTTGTAGAGAGATTATCGTTATGTCTAAACAGCATTATCAGCATCACGTCCACCAAATTATATAATTCTGTTAAAATCCCTTTTTTAAATAGGCATTGATAGTACACCAGAAAATGCACTTTCAGTGTTTATTCACTGAAAGCATCAATGCCGAAACCAGCTCAAAATATACAGGATCTTTATAATTCCACTTTGAAATGGCCATAAAAGGATAACTACTGGACAAAATGTTATGTTGTCAAACTTGGTAATAGTTTACAGGAGGTAATAGGATTCAATTTTCCGCAAAAAAAGAAAAATGTGTGTGTGTGTGTGTGTGTGTGTGTGTGTGTGTGTGTGTGTGTGTGTGTGTGTAAACGAAAAAAATAAAAAACAGTTTGCAGGTTTAGTATTGCTAAGTCACGGGAATTTTTTAAGACAGGAAAAATAACTCAAAAATCCGATAGGTGTCGCTGACGTACACAAGTAAAAAAAAAAGATACGCAAATAACGAACAGAATGCCTCCAAATCGTTTATTACAGCAGTATGTGTTCCACATGACCACCACCACAGGGGATAACACATTGCAGGCGAGTCACAAATCCAGCAACGGCAGGCAGAGCGCAGAACGCCCACATACACGGTTTACAGCGGTGAACTGTTTGTGGATTAGGAGCGCAAGTTCTTATAACTGTCTCATTTGCATATTTCCACCGAAGTCACTCATACCAGCGCCAAGTTGATAGTACACCTTAAGTACACCACAAGTCCCTCATACCAGCGCCACCAATCGGTTGTTTTTTTAGTTATTTTTTCCCTGTCTTAAAAAAATTTCCGTGACCTAGCGATGCTAACCCTGCAAACAGTTTTTATTTCGGTAATTTTTCCGGTTTTTATTCATTTTTAAAGTTTCTACGGATTTTTTGCCCACCATATTTATTTATATTTTACTTTACGCCAAGGGCCAATGACGCCGCAGGGTTTGAAGAAAACGTGGCAGAGTTTAAAGCCACAAGTTTGTTATCTGTTGCACCTGAGCGGGAAGGAAGCTTGTTGCTTGTTTCTGTGGAAACCGAGGATGCTGCTACATTAGCAGTAGAGGAAGGCACACACGGAACGTGCGGCGTAAGTGCTGTTGCAGGTCGAATGGACTTACCATTGAGTACGGTGTACAAAATCGTTCGTAAAATAAAAATAAAAAATTTTTTTTTGCCGAAAATTAAATCCCATGACCTGTAAACTATTATCAAGTTTGATAACATTTTGCCCAGTAGTTTTCCTTTTATGGCCATTTCACAAAGTGGAACTTTAATTATAAAGACCCTGTACAATGCCTCTACTTGCAAAATGTACGAAACTCATGTTGTGCTTGAGAGCAACACTGACAAATATAGGGTAAAAAGAAGTAATCATACACTATATTACTTCGAAAACATTTTTTTCAAATAGTTTAGTGCACCCATTAAGTTCATTATTAATTCTGAAAGGTAACACACACAGAGGGTGAATCAATTAGTTCAGATTTATGGTCATAAAACTGCTTTTTTAGAGAAAAAACTTAATCTCCTCCAACGGTGAAATCAATCGAACGATTCACTTGTGTGAAACATTTCCGAGGTTAGTTACATCTTTCGGTTCACTTTGGCACAACATACATCACGATCAAGATAATTACTTATCCAATTCTGAGTTTTAGAACCTTCCGAATTAAATTCATTGGATCTAATAGATGGACTCGCATTTTGAAAAAAAAAAAGAAGATATTTTTGAAGCATTTTGATGAGTTTTGTTCATTTTCTGTATAACGTCTTGAAATAAAGAAGAAAAAAAAAACGATTTATACAAAAAAAGGTATTACAGAACTTTGAAAAGTCATTTCGTTTTGGTTCTGCTGTCACGTTTCATTCCATAAAATTCTTTAAATTCTGCAAATTCTTTTTCGTTTCTAACCACTTTTTTTTTCTTTATAATCAATTCCAAACCATCCAAGAACAAGCAAACAATTATAACATAAGAAAAGTTTTAGCCATTGAAAGAAATCGTTCAAACCGAAAGAGTAGAGATTATCCATTTTTTTAGGATATGGAGCGAAAAACAAAACTCATTCGAGTTACAGTATATAACTCTAGATGAATTACTAAAATAATGGATTAGATCATAACGTCTTCTAATATATATAGATGGATTTTTCTGTGGGCACAATTTTGCGTATACACACACACACGTAATTGCTTTCGAGTCGAAGTTTTGGACATGTAATTTTTCTCGGGAATTGTTTTATAGATCATAAACTTGTTTTCTTCTCAGCCAGACTTAATAAATAAGAAAAAAATAATACTTTTTTTTTTGTTTACTGTTCACCTCCATGTATAGCTTCAGACTCCTCAAAAATATACATAAAGACAAAAATTTTAAGATTTAATAATCGGTTGAAAAGTTTTATATAAGTGGATGCTTATGGTATAAGTGTTTTTGAACAGTAAAAAAATATAATATATATAATATCCCAAATTACCTATATTTACTCTAAGAACTTCGAAACTTTTTTCAGGAAAAGGCATTATGATTTTTTATTAAGTACTGAGAGTTAATCTATTGTAATTGATTTTAGTATTACTTAGGACAAGTCCCATAAAAGAATAATCTAGGAAATCCAGCTGCTTTTCTTAATAATGGTATTTATTTTTTTAAAATAAAGTAAAACATCTCTTGAAAGGATCTTGTCTAACAATAATTTGCAAACACTAGCCATAAAAAGTCCCGTTCCTCGATATTGGAAATGATTTTATTGTGTTACGTACAATACAGGTTTATGCACTTATAGTAATTCATATTAATTTTTTTTGTATGCATTTATGTATAATTCTATTATATAAGATATTTACTCTATAAAACATATTCTTCTGAATTTTAATTGTATTTTATTTGCCTATCTAAATAGTATTCATGTAACTATAATGCAACATATCACTATGGAGTATCTAACGGATTCACAGTAAATACAATAAGTAATTGATTCTTTTCGCTGGTTTTATTTTCCTTCTTTTAACTAGATTATCAGCCAGCCAAGAAAACCTCTGGTGGTTGAAATTCGCTCTGTTGTGGACGAGTTAACTCGTGTCCGATTAGAATGAATATTCCTTGTTGGTTACCATAAGGGGGATTGGAAAACGATTTCCTCATTTAATTCATAGTTCCCAAACTTCTTGTTCCATCGCCTCCTCCTTCAGAAAAAACAATTCTTCTCATCAAGCCGACCCACGAGGTCCAATGATAAACCAAAAACTTCTACCGTACCCCTGGACCATTCCGACACCCCCCCCCCACAGATCCCCTTTGGGAAACACTGATTTAATTCATTAATCGTTATTTTCTTTATTTTTTTTGACTGAAGAGAAAGAGATTAGAGTTCTGAAATGATACCGGTTTGACTATTGATAAGTTATCGAGTACCTTTGTAAGGCAATTTGCCTGTTGTGGCTTCAAAATTTGTGACCTTGCTAATGAAAAGAACAATTAACCCTGCTTGATCCCTTCCCCCATTTCCTAAATGTTAATAATGTCATCAATGTTGTCAATGATACCCAAACTTTTAAGGTTTATCACCGGAACCTAAACTATGGTTCTTCCAAATCTGTTATCGAAAACCCATCAATAAAGGGGTTAATTTCTCGGTTGCTTTTTACGTAATATTACGATATTTTTTTAATGTACACAATACGTTTCATAGATCGCTTGAGAAAGTCTCTTGGGAAAAAAATTTGAATCTAGTCATTGAAAGAAACTGATCATGGACTATAGGAAAGCGCTCTTTTATTGTCATACATATGTTCACTATAGGAAGGCCACTCCCAAAGCAGCTCCACAGGTACACAGCGAATACTACGGACCGATTACGACATCAACTACGGAAATATCTGTTAACAAGGAAAGGGGGAGAGTACACATTTTAGACTCCTAGTTAGTCTTGCAGCTTTATAACGATAACTTACAGGAAAAAAATTAAGTTTAGTCAAACCTTAGCAAAAACGGAATCAGCAAAAAAACTTTCGACAAAAAAAAATGATAGCATTATCCGAAGTCCCAATAACTATAAATGAATTTTTTCCCATGTTATGATATTGGTCTGTCCGGTTTCTTGCAAAAACAATACCCTAATTATAATATTATCCGGGGTTCTAATAAGCGGCGTCGACTGTATATCCAAAGTAACCCAACGAACGGAAATATATATTTTTTCAATCACAATGCCATCTTTTAACTTCTTCTCCTGTTTGTCCACGGGGTTGTAAATAACAGCGGGGAGGAAGACACAAAAATGTCTTTGGTTATCCAACTACTTTACAGTCCAGAAAATTAGTCCTCCTCCTGCTAACCAGATAATGGCCCCCGCTCTGTCCCAATGAAAAGATATAAGCAAGGGGTCAAAGAGGACCTGACCATGCTGAAAAATGCGCATGTATATGTTGCGAGCCTAACGTAGAGTTTGTTTCTGTGCAATGTTGGTTATAGTGCTGCCATCTGCCATGAATTTTTTAGAGTGAAGCGTACTGTTTGAATAATTATACCGTTGCCGGAATGTTGTTCTCTGTGGTGGGGGTTTTTAACGGGGAGATCGGCTCTCGCATTCGCGCGTCGAAGTTGGGAACCACAGAAAACCAACTTCAGTCGACCACCACGGCGACGACAGTGGGAGAAAATCGATCCTGAATACTTATCCAACTATCAATGTAAAACCATTATTTTTTTTTTCAATCAGAACTCCCCTCGTCTTTTTTTCCCCTGTTCCCGAAAAATGTTAATTAAGATTGCATTTCTGGTGATATACTGCCGGGGGGTGGGGGGGAAGACTGAAATATATTTCGCTGAGTAATGGTATGAATAATGAAACAGCTAAGAGCGGATAATATTTTAATGAGTGTTTCCCTGTTACTACCGATAAATGATTCCATAATATAGTGGTTTTTTCACATCACCTTTGTATAGAGTGTGCATAATTGAAATCGTCTATTCTGAGCTGTCTACAGCAATAACTATACATCAGAAAACTATGAAACTTGGGGAATGTCTTAATGATGAGATGGGGCAAGAATCTTGAATAAAAATAAAATAGACTCCGATATTTTTACTATTTTAGGGTGTTTTTTATGCAAATTGTAGTGCATGTGCTAATTTTTTTCAAACATGTGACCAAGCAGCTATAAGTTTCATGCCAAGGTATCTAAACATCGCCTGTAGAATCATTCCCATTCTCATCTCTTCACTAAAGATTATGACCTTGACTTTACGAGAACATGCTTTGTTGGCTCACGGTGATTCCACACCAAAAGCTATGCGGAGATTTTCGGTCTTTAAACAGGCTTTGAAAATGCTTCCCATATCAATTCACTGAGACGTTCCTAAAGTTTCGTGATTTTCTTATTGGAAGTTCATTCTGTAAACAACCAACGGCCATATTAACCGACAGTGTAAATAAGTTTCCAAAATTTTTGTTCCATCGCCCCCCACCTTCAGAATTTTTTTTTTCTCATCTCCCCCCAACTCAAGCGTACCCATACGATCCTATGTTATATTCGTCTTTTCTATCGCCCTCCTGGATCATTCCATTGCCCACCAGGGGTCGATATTGCCCACTTTGGAAAGCACTGTTTTAAACAATAATGTTATGTCACAAACATAGTGCAGGCAGCTTTTCTGATTCTGACAGTCGGGGCGCTACGGATTGGTTAAAAACAATGATCGGAACATCTGTTTGCACTATGTTTGTAACCTAAGATCATTGTTTAAACCCTGTCGGCGAATGCGGCCATAAGAACAAAGGAACTTTAATTATGTGCACACTGTATATTTTGAATTAAATGTAAAATATAGTACTACGAAAGTGGTATTCTCTATATTTATTGAAAAATCATGCTAATATTATGTAAAGAATTCATGATATGTTTGAAAACACGTTTCGAAATTTTAATAGAAATCTGTTTTATTGTCTGAATGAAAGATCTCTTTATGGATTTGTTTACCGTCTATTGAGAAATATTATATAAAAAACAAAGGAATGCTAATTTCATTATCTTTCATCACCACTCAAGTTCAAACAACTCAATAATTATTAACAAAGATTGTTAATTAAAATGCATTTCTTTAAAAAGAAATTTAATTTTCTCACCTAAACAATCGCACGCGAATTCCTTTAACATTTCTGATAATGAGTGGACTTTTAATATCTTCATTATTAAACATATATTAATCCAGACATGAGGCTTCCAGCAATTTTTGCTCTCATAGTTAAGTTTGAAGTTTTTAAAAGAATATATTTTCTTTGAACTGTGTTTCCAACTATTTACTATCGAAAGTTCAAAGAATTTTGATTTAACCCTGTGGGAGCAATTATCGATAAACCAAATAAGATAACACTTATTTATTTAAGAAGATGACAGTATTGGTAATATATTCAAAAGACTAATAAAAAAAATCAATGTGAAGCTGTATTAAAATTTTAAAAAAATGGCAAATAACGTCATGTGCTTTCGATTTGATCTCATCGTGGTTATTTTTCTATTTTTTCTTTCTTTAAAGGTATTTCCAATAGTGTATGTTAATTATATTTGGATGCACCTTTTTTTTTCTTTTTCTTGTACAATGATCGATGGATAAGAGATCGTCAACTAAAATACGTTTTCGGATAGTGGTGGGAAATAAATATAGTTTCTGAAGGAAAAGCTTTCAAGCAACGAAAGGGCTGATATTAGAAAACTTGCGATGTTGATGCAATGAAAAATTGGCAGAGCAACCGATTCAGACACTTCTTCTTATAAACGTATTTTCATTGCCAATTTTTGTGAGAATGGAGAGTGAAGGTTGGTTTAACGTTAGCATAAAATTATATGCCAAATACATGAAGTGCCCCAGACGTAATATTAGGCTAATAGAATATTTTTTTTTTCTGAACATCAACAAAAAAAATTTTTAGTGTATCGTTTAGACATTTCCTTTGGTCGCTATCGGATTTAACAAATGCAAGTAGTGTTCATTTTTGGCCATTACCGAAAATAAGTATTTCTCCTGCCGGTTATTTATACTCATAATCATTATCTATCTTCTCATGCTTCGAACATCAGCAAAGTTATATTAATCAAATCTGTACTGTTTGATTCGAAATATTAGAACATCCTGAATTGCAAGGGCAGTTCATGAAATGCTGAAATTGGAAAGCCCAAATTTAAAATATTGCCGTAATTTGCATTTCCTTCGTTTAAAAGGTTCATCTTAAGCATATCGGTGATAAAAAAATTGCATAAAGTAGATAGGTTCAATCCAAATCTGTACAGGAGACATATCGATATAACGTCTTGATGTACAAAATTCATGGTCAAGGTCAAAGATGGACACAGTATGAACAATGTATTCTTACGAAATCAGCACGCTTTTTTTCACACTGTTCAATCAAATTCACTCGTAATTTTGTATTTGTAGAAATGTCCTCTTCTTGTACCCGTAATGTTAAGATTGAAATGATCGAGCTTTATATACATCGCAACGAAAACTATGAAACACTTAATCGATGAAGTCGATGTCTATTTACATGAAAATATTCATGTAATAATCCATTCTAAGTCATATGTTCAAATTTTTTTTGAAACTCAGAGGAATCGACATTTTTAGGCGAATTCAATCTACTATATATAAGTTTTTTACCACCTATATGTTCAAGAAGAACCTCTTAGAAGATGGAAATACAAATCACACCATACTGTAAATATGGGCTCTCCAACATGAGCAACTTGAGAGTGCCCGTAATTTTTTTGATTTTTTTGAAGTTTTTTGAAACAAACGTGCACAGTTATATGTATGTCTGTATACTATGTATCTATCGCCCAGAAAATCGCATTTCCTACTCGTTTGCTCGAGACTACGTAAACATTTTGCCGTTGTTCAAAAAGACGTGGTCGAATCATCGTCAATGCTTCGTAAACTATAAAACCATAAAACAAGATTATTTCTTTCTCTCTCAATACGCAAGCAACACAGGCCCTTCCATTAGACCGCCACGTGTAAGTAAGTAAGCAGTAATGTTCTGGACGTCATCACAGGTGATCAAATATAAAAGATATCGTTACTGTTAGAAATCCAGCTTCCTCTAAGACAAGGGACAGCAGTTTATCATTTTCGCTCAGACGTCCAACGTCAAATTCGTTGGAATCCATCAAGACACCAAGATGCATGTTATTACCATCGTATCTCTCCTTTGCACAATTGTTTTTGGCGCAGCGGCTTCTGTTAAAAAAGGTAAGCAATAACAAATAACTGAAATGTATGAATAAAAAAGTCAGTTTCACTCATTTTATGCATTAATTTTCTTTAAAAAATAGAGAATTTTAGAACAAAAATGTGTGTATATATATATATAACCATAAAATAATTCTTCTGTTTTACAGTATGTAGAGGCTGTTTATATGAATAACGTCATATAAGAAATATTACAATACAAGTTTTACCGAACAAATTCTTCAAGTCAAAATAAATGTTTATCAATAAGTTACTGATAGGCATGATTAATCTATTCGTTTCAGATCATATAGGAAGAATTATAATCCATCAATTGAAAACATGTATAAAATTCCCACACACTTTGCCTTTTTTTTTACAAAACTTTTCAGTATGAAATAGGTTTTCTTTTCGAATATTCTTTTGGAAATACATGCCGTTTGTTGATTTCTAAATTGAAATCTAAAGTGAAAATACGTATAAACGAATTATAGTTTTAGGGCAATTTGATCTAGAAACAGGAGCCATTTCAAAAGAACTGTTGAGAATTTTCTCTTATCGGTTGAAATACTCGAGTTATTATTCCGATAAAGAGCAATTACTATCAAACCTATGACAGTCAACTGTATTTTCTCGTCTCCGTATCCACGTTATAATGTAATCGTCACGCATTCAGTGGGAAACTCAAATCTATTTCAATATCATCAATTTGTCTTGTTCATATAAAAGGAAAACTCAAACGCTACTTATCAAAAATTTTAAATGACATTTTGCTATATTTTATCAAATATCTAAGGTATTATGAAAATTCCAAGTCATTTTTAAATTATCATACATGTAACATCTACGACCGTTATTTTCCGAAAAATTTTAATTTTTCTTCCAGTTTATTAGTTTACATTTTACATCCCAATGATCTAAAATTATAAATCGTAAAATATGTATTCTGTAGCACACACATTGGATATTTTTTCTTAATGTGATCCTCACGTATTATTCCCAAGGGATCAGCAGGATCCGTCCAGGAAAAATGAATAATGAAATAAATAATGGATTGATATGTTTTTGCTGATGGTAGAATATTGTTATATGCCGTATTCTGAATAATAACGGATAATAAATCAGTAAAAATACGGTATAGTAGTTTGTCTTTTAAAACGTCTACATATAGTAGGTAATAAAGATAAATTGATGTTATACTGACATCAAAAATTCAGATTCATTCATTACACAAATACGAATACAACGCCACAACAGGCAAAATGCCCAACGAGGTGGCTGAGAAAAAGATGCCCATAACAAATATGGATGTCATATATTTCAAAAATACAGCAACCCAATTAAAAATGTAATTAACACAATATATATACATGATGAAATACTATACAATGCCCATAATGTATTTATGGTTGTCTTATTCTAATTATGGATAGGTTCTCGCTTTACCCCAACATGTTTATCGTATTTCTTTTTAAACGTGTCAATTGTGTTACAATTTACTACCTCCGGGGGTAAGCTGTTCCATTTATTAACAACCCTATTAGAGAAAAATTCTCTGCGACCCTGCGACACCATAACCTCGCATTGTCCCTTACAAATCGATACTGGTGTCCCTTTGTAAAAACAGTCGATTGACAGTGTACTGATACTTCATGGTCCATCCTATGCAACCCGCTGAAAATTTT